>NC_080571.1:72762171-73067171 GCF_030247185.1 Malaya genurostris
GTTCGAAGATATCTGATTCTTCTCGAAATTTCAGTACGAGACAATTACAATGGCCTGGTCTGAAATGTATCGACGATCTTCGGTATGCAAAAGTCATTTCAATAACAATAATGATAGTAATAATAATAATAATAATAATAATAATAATAATAATAATAATACAGATTAATATATATATATATATATATATATATATATATATATATATATATATATATATATATATATATATATATATATATATATATATATATATATATATATATATATATATATATATACATATATATATATTTAAATGCAGATTAGCCTGTATATATGGCAACCCTGTTTCGCATGGCATATTTTCACACGAACCCATACTACACTCAAATAAAAATTCACGTTCGATTCACTTGAAAAATCAGGTAAACTGGTTTCAGATGTCAAATTGAATGTTTTACGTGACGAAATTGAATGTTACACGAACATCCCCTTAAATGAATAGAGTCATCATATAAGGTTTACGTGAATTGAACAACCGTCAAACAATCTACGTGAATTTCCAGTGTGAAAAACTCGATTTTGAAAATGGCGAGCAGTGGCCCTCAAAGTGGGAGTAGTGTAAATATTTGCGAGAAATGTTATTTAATTACAATTTTTTACAACATCGACCGGACCATTCCAGTATTAAAGTTTCCATGTGTTCGACTGGACCGAGTGCCTGCGTGTGTCCGGAAGTGTGTCCGCTCCTGTCGAATGCTTCAAACAGGCCGTTGGTCCACCGAAAAACGAGTTCAGAATCGGTATGAAGCTAGAGACACTGGACCCATGTAATGCGAACTCAACCTGCATCAGTAGTGTTGTGGGAGTTCTCGGATCTCGTCTTCTGTTTCTGTTGGATGGCAGTGACAACAAAACGATTTCTGGAGGCTTGTCGATTCGAGATCCCACGACGTTATTAGTTGCTTTTTGTTTTCAGCCGTTAAAATTCTATGCTAATTGTCGTAAATTTAATCATTTATCTCCTACACTAATTTCCTGAAATAAATGTTTAATTTTTCATGGCATTTTTCATTTTCTATAGATTTATATAAAAATCTGAAATCTCCCTTTTGACTTCAACCAGTATATAAAATAGTAATTCTCGGGTATCTAAATTTCATATGAACTGATAGGTAAATGTAATATGAGCAGTACATTATATTTTACCTATGAAACGTAGGTTTTACTTGATTATGCATTAAACAGTTTTTAAATGCCAGTCCATTAAAACCTACGTGAAAAGTAGGGTGGAAAATATTCACATAACTTTTCACGTAACTATAAAATTATTATTATTTTGAGTGTAGTATAAAGATGTGTTCAACATCATCACTTTCGCTTTCGCATAGCCGTTCGTAATTGAATGTGTTAGTGACGGTACAAATCTGCCTTTCTACCGGTTTTCGGTGCCATCGTGCTGACGGTGTCTCGTACGTTCAGAGTAGCTGCTTTAACTTAAATGATGCTATTTCTCACATCACATTTCATTTTATACCTGCTGCTGGCAGCGGTGTACGGACAGCCCCTTTTCCTGTTCGCAGAACGGGAAACAGTGAGACGACAGGTCCTCGATGTTGCTCTCCCCGAGTAAAGTCTAACATCAAAATTAGAACAAATTGATATTTGATTATGATAGCAACATCAGATTGAAATCCTAATATGATATCGACTCATCAAATTTTTAAATAATATCACATTGTGTTATCATTTTGCTGTTTAAAGGCAAAAGTTTTGTGAAACTTAAAAAATGAAAATAATAATATCAACAACTTAGTGAATCCATTGTAATGGAGCAAATTTCAAGTGGCAACACAAAAATACAAAGTTAAGTTTCAATGGAATAATTATTCCTTCAATCCTATGTTGCCTTTTACAAAAATGCTTTGACATCCTGCCGAGATTCTGCAGTTGACCGCAACCAACTTTTTCAACTTTTTCGCAAATAATGCTCTTTCTTTTTAACCACGAGAATATTGGTGTCAAATCACACTTCTGGCAGGCATTAAATAAATTGGCGATCATCGGTACCACGTTTGTCTGAAGCAGGTCAATCTGAATAGTGGCTTTGGCATTCCAATCTCGCTGATCGTCTGCCGTAGAAGTAGCTTATTTCTGAATTTGATATGAGAAATATATTTGACGTCATCGATTTCCTTCTAGATACGTTAAGTATCCGATCCTGTAACAGTTTTTGCGTTCAGTTTTAAAAAAATGTTTCGATATTTTTAATCATATGACGTCGCGAAGTTCATTCCAAAGTTTTTAGACTCTTATTCTCAGTGCTTCAAGAAATCGGGGACCTAGATGGCGAAAATAATCTTATCGCCAAATCCGTTCTGAAAATGTCCATAACTTTATATCTAACAGTATGGAAAATTCATTGTTTACGAAGTTCGAACATCGAATATTGAATGTCTCAGATTTCTGAACCTAGAGCTAATTCTTAATAATACTTTAGTGGCTTAGATGAGCCACCAAGAAAATATATGTTTAATTTGTATATTCCTAAGTAGTCCACAAACTGTGTCGAAGAACCTCTTCAAAACAATTATTATTCCTAGTTATAAATGTTTAGAACTTCATATTCTCACTAACGCTAGATGCTAGGAGAAGTATTTTATTAATCATCTAATAGATCTTGAAACTTCAATACACTTTTCTAAAGAACCCGACTAACTAAATCTTTATAATTTTGAGTCACAGGACTAATTCTGCATCAAATGATAGTAAATTATAAGTCTACACAAGAACTGAAGAGATTCTGGTTCTATCTGTGGTCAGAAGCGAGATAATCGTTCATTGTCCCAATTAGCCGAAAAAATAAATACCTTAATGCCGGATTCCTAATTCACGTTCCCTATGTTGTAAAAGACTTCACTGTAAAAGGTTCGGTCTTCAGAGCCTCTGAATTCGTATTTCAAAGTGATTACATGTGCGAGTTATATGCGATCAAGTAGATAACTCAATTTGATGTTGTAATGTTTGAATGCTACAGCTTTGGATATGAGAAGGACAAAGAGAACATTTTTATACTGTGCTCAAATAGCCACACTGCTATTCACGGTTGATGCTGGATGGAAGCGACGCAACGAGTGTGCATTGACAGAAACTATCTGCATACAACTTTGTGAAACAACACTGCTTGTCATATAACCGAACATTTTCCATCTCCTGATACCTAGCGCTTACAGTCCATAGCAATCGCCAAAAGCTCACATTCCAAAACACCTAAGTTCGAAACCGGATTCTCTCCGCGGTAGTGTGAAGATTGCATGAAATCTTTTTTTCTTGCTTCCGACTAATATGGAGATTGCATAAAATCTTTTTTCTTGCTTGCGAGTAATATCGCCTAAATGTATACTATCCCGGACCTTTTTTGGCTGTTCTATTTTTAGATTATGCTCGTGACGTGTCATTTCGAGAAAGTCTACATCATATTAAGTTTTCAATGTGCTTTCACTGAGAGCAAAACTAGTTTCCAGTTTGATGTCACACAGCATTTTTTTTGCTTTCAATTTTGATTTTTTAACCGTTAAAACGACCAAAACGATAGCAAATTAAGTAATCGATATATACGAACAGCACAACATCAAATTGAGTTTTCTTTTTAATCTCACACTCTACTCGGGGTACTATTGAAAAACTTCAATGTTGTTGCAATACACGTTCAAGTTAAAAATTTTCGATTCTATTGGTAGTTATATTATATAATCCTTCCACAGATCACTGAGCTATGAGCTTTCAAAATACGAGAAAGGCAAACGTGCCTTATGAATTATCCTCTTTGATACTCGTTTATACCAAACATTTCAGAAAAAATTAATTTTGAACTATTTGAGATTATGTCACACAACTGAAAATTTTATCATAAATTTGCGATCATATTTCCGATGGCATGTAGCAAGAATTATGTTGATTCATTATATACTACAGGAGATATTCACGATCAAAAACTTATCACTCTCTCAGAGGGTAAATTTGGAAAAGGCGCCTCATAGTAAAATAAGTCGTATTCACGACGAAACAGTGAAGAATCAGGTAGTTCAAACGCCAAAAATCACCGTTGTTTATGGCTTTTTCACTATCAACACTCAAACTATTCTTTTTTTTTCTGTCATAGATGTGCTCGCCTTTGTACACGGGCTGAAGGCCAAGTACGGGAAGTTGTTCTGTGTTTGGATTGGCACTCGTTTGGCTCTGTTCTGCACTAACACCCGAGACTCGGAAACGGTTCTCAGCAGCCCGAAGTTGATTCGCAAAAGTGAATTGTACAAATTTCTGGTTCCATGGTTGGGAAATGGATTGTTGTTAAGCACTGACCAAAAGTGGTTCAACAAACGGAAGATCATTACGCCGGCGTTTCATTTCAAAATTCTGGAACAGTTCATCGAAGTGTTCAATCGTCAGAGTAGTATCCTGGTGCGAAAATTGAGACCGGAAGCTAATGGGCAGCTGGTGAACATTTATCCGTACGTTACTCTAGCGGCTTTGGATATAATTTGTGGTAAGTCTAGACGCACCTACGGTTGTTCACGGGGTTAAACCTAATGTGATGAAACCTTTTCAGAAACTGCCATGGGAACTGCGATCAATGCACAAACGGATGCTGAATCTAAATACGTCAAAGCCGTCACCGAGTTAAGTTATCTGCTGGCGGGTCGTTTCGTAAAAGTGTGGCAAAGATCGGATTTCCTATTCAATCTATCACCAGACAAGAGACGACAAGACAAAGTGATCAAGGTTCTGCACAATTTTACAGCAAATATTATACGATCCCGTAGACAAGAGCTAATTGCCCATGGAGAAGCAGGAATAATTGGTGATGACAGCATTGGAAGTAAGAAAAAGATGGCATTCCTGGACGTTCTGCTACAGGCCACCGTCGATGGTCGCCCACTGACCGATAAAGAAATTCAGGAAGAAGTGGATACGTTTACGTTTGAAGGTCACGACACGACAACCATTGCGATATCGTTCACTCTTTTGTTACTTGCACGGCACCAGGATGTTCAAGATAAGGTATATAAGGAAATTACCGAAATAATGGGAACAGACCTTGATGCTTCGGCCACCTATCGGAACCTGCAGGATATGAAATATTTGGAAATGGTCATCAAAGAGTCACTTCGTCTGTATCCGCCAGTCCCAATAATTGGAAGAAAGTTTACTGATAAGACCGAAATAAGTAATGGGTTGATTAAACCATGAGCGATACAGACTTTAATCCATGTTCTACATTTACGTTTTCAGATGGAAAAACTGTGCCGGAAAATTCTAACTTCAATCTCGGTATTATCCTTATGCATCGTGATCCAACGTTGTTCGAAAGCCCGGAAAAGTTTG
The DNA here is from genome assembly GCF_030247185.1 of Malaya genurostris. Taxonomy (NCBI): domain Eukaryota; kingdom Metazoa; phylum Arthropoda; class Insecta; order Diptera; family Culicidae; genus Malaya; species Malaya genurostris. The sequence continues at coordinate 72,767,539 of NC_080571.1, forward strand.
ATCCAGAACGATTCAACCCGGAAAGGACAATGGAACAAACTTCGCCCTATGCGTACATTCCTTTCAGTGCAGGACCAAGAAATTGTATTGGTTGGTTGAATGTTTCAGGATACGATCAGCGGTAGATACTGTTATCTTTTATTTTACCATAACAGGTCAGAAGTTTGCAATGTTGGAGCTTAAGAGTACTCTTTCGAAGGTGATTCGACATTATCGGCTCACCGTGGCCGGCCCTGAACCCAAACTGGTTGTTCAGCTTACGTTGAAGCCCAAGGATGGTTTGGAGATTGGATTTGTTCCACGTGTCTAGGATTAACTTCCGGCTGTGTAAAAAATTGAACATTAGAGATTTATTTTTCAAGAACAACAGTGTGATATCTAAAAGAAGCTACGTTATTTAAGTTGATAACTTAAAAAGAACACGAAACGACTGATAAGTGCAATTACAATCCAAATTGATAGTACTACTTAATAATTTTATTTACGTTGCAGTTTATCTTATTACTCAACATAATCACAGAATAAAATCGCTTCAAAAATATGCAAATTCAACAATTTACAGTGTATAATACTTCGTTTTGGATGACTTACTTTGAAGTGATGGTGGGTAATTTTTTTTATTGAATGCTATTCCACTTTATCTGTGCCATTCTGTCAGTTTTGAAGTGTCCTGAACCTTACGAGATTTTCATGAAATTGAATCACAGCACACTCTTTCGGAGACAATTATCAATGTCCATTCATTCTCAGTTTCCAGTGATTTTGTTTTCACAGATGCAGATGCCTAACCAAATCATAAGTTTGTAAACGAAGTAATCCGGTTTTTAATAGAACATGTGTGACTTGATTTTTAATAGAACATCTAGGAATTTCGTTTTGCCTTTTGACGTCTTACTTTATTATGGGGCGCCTTACCATAATTCACTCTGTACAGGAATGGGCAGAACTGTCAGTTAAGTAATGAGACTGATTTCATAAAAGCCGGATATTAAAAAAAACTGTTTTAATCCACCTAGTAGTGTGATAATGCCTTTCTCATATTACTCATAACATCTTAAATATTACTGTGGAATTCGCTAAACTGTTAATTGAATAAAGGCTGTCCCAGAAAGTATGGACGCACTTTGATTTCGCTGTAAATAATTCACAAGTGTTAAATATTCAAATTTTATTCGATATACTGATAATATTAGACTACAACAACAGAATATTATTCTCAACATTTGCTACTTAGCCATTATAGACTAGCTGGGCACCTTCTTGCGAACGTTGCTCATTAAATTCCGTACAGACTTCTTGGCGACAAGTTTTGACACTTTTTTCCAATCCTTTTCGAACTGTTGAATGGTTTCAGCTGCCGAGACATGTTTCCTAAGATGAGCCTTCGTTAGTGCCCAAAATTCCTCAATTGGTCGAAGTTGTGGGCAATTTGGTGGATTCATGTCTTTTGGGACGAAAGTGACATTTTTGGTGGTATACCATTCTACCACAGATAACAGATATACAGGCTCACATATGAACTGTGTGTAAAATTTGCTCAATCAGCATGACGAATACTTGCAGATGTCACCACGATCGACGCGAGGTGCCACCACTATTTGGGTGCCGCTTTCACTTGAGACACAACATTGGGTGCAACATTCACTTCTCGCTAGATTTTTGTTTTGCTGTTGGTTAAAATGACAAGTTTATTTTTATTTTATTCCGATCGAATTCTCGTGTAATTTATGCGACATGGAAATAAAATTGTCTTTAACACTCGTGTTAAAGAATGGAAATCGTGTGATAAGTGTTAAAATTGTTGTAGTTGGAATATTTCTACAACAGGCAGGAGGATTTTGTTGTCGTTCCGGAACGTAGTGGAACGTTTTGAAAGATCGCGGCGAACAGTCGAGTAGGTGGAAATAGTGTTTCCAACGTATAGCAAATTTGAAATTTACACAGGATTTTGAAAAATTTTGTTCGAGCCTGTATATCTGTTATCTGTGATTCTACCGTTGATTTCGAGTAGTGGCAAGAAGCAAGATCTGGTCAGAAGACAACAGGATCCTTGTGGCTTCGAATCATGGTCGTTTTTGTAAACATTCCTTGATGTATATTTCGCTGTTCGTTGAAGCAGTGGTGATGAATGGTTTCGACATCTTACCGCAGCTAAAAATTGCTTGCCAGACCATAGCTTTCTTACCAAATTTTTCGACTTCAATCGATGTTTCGGACTGGTTCACTTGCCCTTCGCGCACCGTATAATATTATGGTCCCGGCAAGGATTTGTAATCGAGTTTCACGCCGGTTTTGTCGTCCATGATTATGCAGTTCAAATTTCCAGCAAGAATCGTATTGTACAGCTTTCGAACCTTCCGCCTGATCGATGCTTCTTGTTTCGGACTACGTTTTGGTTGTTTCTTCTTCTTATAGGTTCGAAGATTCAAACGTTCTTTAGCACGAAGAACATTTGATTTCGAAGTGCCCACTTTTTTGGTCACATCCTGAACTGAAACCTTCTTCTTTTGCTGAAACGCCTTCAGTATACCTTTATTCAACTGAGGGTTAGCAGGACCTTTTTTCGACCCGTTTTCGGTTTATCCTCAAAGGTGTTATCCTCACCGAACTTCCTGATTGCATTTCGCACGGCTTTTTCACTTACTCCTTTCATTTTTGCTATCTTTCTCAGTAACAGTCCGCGTTCTGTGCACCATTTGTACACAATGTTTCGACGTTGTTCTGCTGAAAGTCCACGCATTTCGAAACAAACTAATGAAAACGAATAAACAGCTGCACAAGTAGTTAGAAAACAGTGTAAACAACAGGACGCAGCTATGAAAATTGACAGATTCTGAACCATTGCGAAATGGCAGCGGTTTTTGGTTGCGTCCATACTTTCTGGGACAGTCTTTAGAAATAGGTAAACAAACTTTCCTAACCTAATCTAACAAACTCTACAAATCCTGTTTAGCCTGTAGTTCCGAAACCGGAAGTATTATCCACAACAAACTTAGGAATTCCGTATGAAACTGTAAGACTTTTCTTTTGAAACTATAAGTTTGTGAAAATCGATTTTGCCATCTTGAAGAAAAGTGAGTGAGATCCTTTTTGCAATTTTTAATCACCATTTCCAATTCTTCCGAAACCGGATTCAGATGAACGGAATAGCCGAAGTTGGTTCGTTTGCCAGCAACAAATATGACCTCCAAATTGGAACAGTGTTGAACCTACACGGTTAAAAATCCATTGCCGGTACCATGATCAAGAAATTATGAAAATCATGAAACATCTCTTCTTATAAGATCATGCCTAAAACTGATGTTTCTATGAGCAAAATGATGAGTTATTGCCATGATATGAATCATTTGCTCATATAATCATCAGTAATAGACATGATCTCATAAGAAGCCATGTTTTATGATTTTCATAATTTCTCGATCATGGTACTGGCGATGGATTTGTATCCGTGTAGTTAAACCTATACTAATTATTTCATGCTCTATTTCTATTCAACCAATCAAACGAAATTTAACAAACGAAACGAACCTGCTCTGTTACTTCTGCAAATGCAAGAGAAGCTAAACAGCATGAATCAGCAGCATAATACAAGTAGGAGGATTTTTTTTCCATAAATACGTTTATTTCTTAAGGCAGTTTACATAAGTTTTTCTTCGCCGTAGCATCACTTTTACATAATATTCTTATCCTAATTTAATTCTAACATAGTCACAACGTTTTGAATTTATTAAAACATATTCTCTTATAGCTTAAATATCATCTTAGGTAACTCGTCATTAATTATGAAATCTACTCGGAAATATTATTTGAACCAAACGATTAACTTCTATAAATTATAAAATAAGCTGTTATTTTCAGACATTTTGTTGACAATTTCATAAACTGTTTCGAGTTTGTTTGTATCATTACATAATTTTTATTCTAATTTAGCTATTGGTTGAACTCATGGACGCAGCTGGGATCAGAACTAAGTCTTAAAAGGGGCCTTTATTAAATTGAAACTCCAATTTTCTTTATGAAATGATAAATAAGTTTCATGTATGAAAGGTCACGACAAGCAAGAATGTCTCGAACTGGGATATTGGATAGTTTACCTTGGGTACGCAAAGAATTTATTAGTTGAGATCTGACATCACGATACTCCACGCATGTCCAAACGACATGATCAATATCCCGATAACCTTCTCCGCAAGCACAATGATTAGTCTCGGAGAGCCCAATTCGAAGGAGATGTGCATCTAACGTGTAGTGATTGGACATGAGTCTGGACATCACACGAATGAAATCCCTACTCACATCCAGTCCCCTGAACCATGCCTTTGTCGATATTTTCGGAATAATTGAGTGCATCCACCGACCCAGATCATCTCTATCCCAAGATGCTTGCCAGCTGGCAAGTGTTCTTTGGCGAGACGAACTATAGAATTCGTTGAAAGCAATCGGTCGCTCATAAATTTCACCCTCAATAGCACCACGTTTGGATAAATTATCGGCTCTTTCATTGCCTGGAATGGAGCAATGAGCCGGGACCCAGACTATAGTGATTAGATAATTATTATTCAATATGTCGTTCAGACACTGTTTTATTTTACCCAAGAAAAACGGTTCATTTTTGCCAGCAGCGATTGAGCGAATGGCTTCAATTGCACTCAGACTATCTGTGAAGAGGAAATAATGGTTTGGAGATAATGTGACGATTACACTCAAACTATAATGAACTGCTGCTAGCTCTGCTATATAAACAGATGCAGGTTCTTGAAGCCTAAATGAGGCCGAAACATTATTGTTGAACATACCAAACCCTGTCGCTTCTTCAATTCGCGATCCGTCCGTGTAAAACATTTTCTCAGAGTCAATATGCCTGAACTTACTTGAAAATATTTTTGGGATTTCCGTCGAGCGTAGATGATCCGGGATTCCACGCACTTCACGCTGCATGGATGTATCGAAAAATAAAGTTGAGTCAGGGGCACTTAGGATGCTGACACGGATAGGAATATATCTTGAAGGGTTGATTTCCTGTGACATATGGTTAAAATATACTGTCATAAATTTTGTTTGAGATCGAAGCTCGACTAGTCGTTCGAAATTATTAATTACCATGGGATTCAGCACCTCACATCTTATTAGCAGGCGTGATGAAAGCTCCCAAAATCGATCTTTTAATGGAAGAACTCCCGCCAGAACTTCAAGACTCATTGTATGTGTCGAGTGCATGCAGCCTAAGGCAATTCGCAAACAACGGTACTGAATTCGCTCAAGTTTGATAAAATGAGAGTTTGCAGCGGAACGAAAACAAACGCATCCATATTCCATCACTGAAAGTATCGTTGTTTGATACAATTTTATTAGATCTTGCGGATGAGAACCCCACCAAGATCCTGTTATTGTTCGAAGAAAATTTACTCTTTGTTGGCATTTCGTTATCAGATACCTAATGTGTCCTCCCCACGTGCATTTGGAATCGAACCACACCCCGAGGTATTTAAAAGTTAAAACCTGTTGGATCATTCTTCCCATCATATGGAGCTGAAGCTGCGCGGGATCATGCTTTCTTGAAAAGACGACTAACTCTGTTTTCTCCGCAGAGAATTCGATACCAAGATGAACAGCCCAAACGGACAAGTTATCTAAGGTATCTTGCAATGGTTTATGCAGATCAATAGCTTTGGGCCCAGTAACTGAAACCACGCCATCATCTGCCAATTGCCTTAGTGTACATGGGGTTACTAGACAGCTGTCAATGTCATTCACGTAAAAATTATAGAGGAGCGGACTGAGGCATGAGCCTTGCGGGAGACCCATGTAGCTAATTCTGAATGTTGCCAAATCGCCATGTGAAAAATACATGCACTTCTCTGACAAAAGGTTGTGCAAATAATTATTTATAACCGCTGGAAGTCCATGTTGGTGGAGCTTGTCTGAAAGAAGATCAATGGAAACTGAATCAAATGCTCCTTTAATGTCTAAAAATACAGATGCCATTTGTTGCTTTTGAGCGAAGGCAATTTGGATGTCAGACGAAAGTAATGCATGGCAATCATTCGTCCCTTTATTTCTACGGAAGCCAAACTGAGTATCTGACAACAAACCGTTCGGCGATAACTTTCACTTGTCTCCAGTCAGGCGGAACAATATTTTGCTCAAGAAACTTGTTGAACAATTCCAACAAACGTCTTTTTGCGAGGTTGGGCAGATTCTTCACCAAGTTGAATTTAATTCTGTCCAACCCAGGGGCGTTATTGTTACAAGACAAGAGTGCTATAGAAAATTCCATCATTGAAAATGGGTTATTAATAAAACCATTATTTAGAGGAGATTCCCATATAATGCTTTGCGTAGGAACAGAATCTGGGCAAACTTTCCTAGCAAAGTCAAATATCCATCGGTTCGAGTATTCCTCACTCTCATTGCCCACGTTACGATTCCTCATTCGTCTGGCCGTATTCCAAAGAGTGCTCATTGAGGTTTCTCTTGACAAACCTTCGACAAAATGTCTCCAATAGCTACATTTTTTGGCTCGAAGTATGCTCTTGTACTTGGTTTCTAAAACCATAAGTTTTTCAAAATTCTGAGGAGTTCCTTCTCCCCGTTTTAGAAACGTCTTGCAAGCATTTTGTTTTGCGAGTTTAGCCTCTGAGCACTCTTTGTCCCACCAGGGGTTGGGAGGCCTTCTGTTAGTCGTTGGCCCAGGAAAGCGTTTAGTTTGGGATTGTTCTGCTGCCTCCAGAATCGAACAAATGAGGAAGTCATATTCTTCAAGTGGAGGGAGCTCTTCCATTGAATTCAAAATACTAGAGATTCTACTTTGGTATTTAATCCAGTCGATATTTTTTGTCAAATCATATGGAATACTAGCTGAATTAGCAATACATTTGTTACAGCTAATTGAGATGATGATTGGTAAATGATCGCTACCGTGTAAATCAGGCAATATTTTCCAGGTGCAATCTAGTCGAATTGATGTCGAGCAAAGAGATAGATCTAATGCACTTGGGCGTGCAGGAGGTCTTGGGATCCGTGTCATGCTACCCATATTTAATACCGTCATGCTAAAATTGTCACAAATGTTTTGTATTAAAGATGATCTGCTATCATTGTAAACGGAACCCCACATCATTCCGTGCGAATTTAAATCCCCCAGAATCAATCGTGGAGCAGGAAGGGCTTCAACCATTTCATTAAGCTGTCGCTGTCCAACTTGTGCTTTTGGAGGAATATAAACCGAAGCTATGCAAATATCTTTGCCTTTAATGTTTATTTGGCAAGCAACAACTTCTATACTAGAAATTGAAGGGATGTTTAATCTATAAAAGGAATAGCATTCCTTAATTCCCAAAAGCACTCCACCATACGGAGAGTCTCTATCGAGACGTATAATGTTAAAATCTTTAAAATTTAAAGCTATGTTTGAAGTAAGCCATGTCTCGCATAAAGCAAATACATCACATTTTTGACTATGCAATAAGATTTTAAATGAATCAAGTTTTGGCATGATGCTTCGACAATTCCACTGCAGGACAGTGATTGTATCATTTGCGGCGGGTGATAAATTATCCATCAAAAGATACAAAACCTGAGACAATTGGCCATTGAGCTGATAACTGCTTCAAAAAGGTTCTAGCTATTGGAAGGAATGCCATTATGAGGGTCTTTAAGGGTTCAGATATATTGAATGCTGAGAAAATCCATTCAACAATTTCCGAAAACTTCAGTAATCCTGTTGGTGGCTGTGAAATGGAGCCCACAGGATTATTACCTTTTTCTGTGCTAGATCCTGGATTGGTTTGTGAATTTGACAAACCAGGAGGCACAGTCTTTGGTTTTGACTTTTTTTGTTTAACACGGGGATCTTTTTTTGAAGATGAAACTTTAGGTGTCTTTTTTGGTAATTTGGAAGAAGACTTCTTTCTCTTAACTGACCCTTGGGTAGTGGTAAATGAATTACCTTCACTATTTTCGTCAGAGTCAGAGTCCTCTGTTTCCTCTAGATTTGAAAACCCGTTTTCGGTTTCCAAAGGGGGGACATCAATGACCGTTTTAAGCATTTCTGCATATGTGCGCTTAGACCGTGCTTTTAAAGAAAGCTTAATTTTGTCTTTGTGCACTTTAAATGCAGTGCATACTGAAATATCCTCATGAGGACTTTCCCCACAATAAATACATTTTTCAATTTCCTTGTTGCAATCATTATCTTTATGAGGTCCTTCACACTTAATACATTTTGGTTTATTGCTACAGTAAGTAGCTGTGTGTCCGAATTTTTTGCAGTTCGTACAATTCATTACATTTGGAACAAAAAGCCGAACAGGGAGGCGAATTTTATCGACATAGACATGGGACGGCAACGCAGATTCGGCAAATGTCACTCGAAACGAGTCTGATGGGCGATAAACTTTTTTTCCCTCTTCATAAACTACTGAGTACAGTTGTTTGCACTCCAGTATTTTCACACCCTCAAGCATAGAGTTCTTGAAACGACCAACACCATGCTTGAGTAAATCATCTACCGAAAGACTCGCTTCGGTAACAACACCGTCAATTTCGACATCTTTGGAGGGTATGTAAACTTTATACTCTTTAATGAAATGTTCCGAAGAGACAATATCATTCGCGTGTTTCAAATTATTTACCACAACACGAATTTTATCGTTATTTACTTTTATGATCTCTTTGATTGAAGAGTATCGTGATGTCAAACCTTTAGAAATTTGGTAAATGTTTAATGGCTTTGATATACGTCTAAAAAAGACTATCCAAGGCCCAGAAGAGCTCTCCTGATATTTTTTCGTTCGTGGGGGTATAGGATTCATGCTAGGATTTACGTCCATGGATTCATCCATCACATTAAAATTTTTTTAATCAAACTTTAAAATAAAAAATGAAACCAACACTACACAGTACTCAATCAAAAGGAAAAGAAAAAAGTACGGGTGTGTAATGTCAGAGACATAACTGGATGTCGTGAATACGAATATGACACGCTTTATTTATGCTTCCGAATTCGAATTGGTAGTTCATCGATTGTTTGAATTGTGCAACTTTCCCCTCTTTCATTACTAGAAATTTAAACGATGCGCCTAGACTAAATTACAGATTAGTTACATTCAACATTCTGAAACGCAATTAAATATTATGAAATAAGCAGTATAGTTCTTTATAATAAAAAAATGGTGACGATTTGAGTTAGTTCAGCACGCAGACTAAATTCTAAACCCATATTCCAGAACTAAGCTCTAAAACATGAAGGCGATTTTTCGCCATGACTACCAGAATGGGTTTTATAGAGTACAGTAAAGTAAATTTCCGCATAATTCTTTAGGAGTATTATTATGGTTCTAAAAAGAACCGAATAGAAGAAGTCTGGAATAAAGAACTGGATCCTGAGTTCAAGAACTAAATTTAGAACCAATAACAGACTCAGAATCCAGTTTCAATTCTAGAATTGCAATTTCGAAACTCAAATTAGTTCCGGAATACAGTTCCAGAATCCAGTTTCAGCACGCATGGTTTAACATGGTTGATGGTTTAACTCTCGCGATGGCAGTCTGCTCGCCTTGAAGGCCAGCAAGCGAATGAAAGTTGCTACCTGAGCGTTTGAGGTTTTAACCACGCAGAAGGCGCTCTCTCCGTCGCTGCTGGTTGAAGGTTTAACTCCCACGACGTCTGCTTCCATCGAACGCACGAAAAGAAATGATCGATTTTCACCACGATTCCCCTTTTATACGCATTCAGTTGAAGATATGTGCCTGACTACCTCAAAATCGTCGTCCTTGCGCGAAAAACCCAAGCGAAAGTAAAGAGTTTTCCGCATTATTTTGAAATTTTGAGTAAACTTAATTTTTGAGTTGTTTGTGGTTATCTCACACTGTTCAAAATATTATCCTAAATTCCTGATCATATTTTTGATGAAATGGTGAAAGAATTATGTTACTACCATTAATACAAGTCGAGATATTCACGATTAAGTTCTGCCCATTCTTCCATATGGCTAATTTTGAAAAGGCACCCCATAGTAAAGTAAGTCGTATTCACGACAAAACTTCTACCTTGAAATTGTTGTCTATCTCCGTTGCACTGCCGTGTAGATCCTCGTTGCTCTAGATGTTCTTGTTGGATGCTGATTGTTGGATGTGATGCTACTGCTACCTGACATCCAGCACCACTCGATTTCCGATTTACTTTTGTCTTCGCCAGCTGCAACCAGCGCAGGTCACCGGTGTATACCTGCGTGTTGTATGGCAGTGGAAAGACCGAGTTGTCTTGTCTCCTTCTTCCTTGTGCTCCGCACCGATATGCTTCTGCACCGAAGTGCCTTCGCACCGGTGTGCTTTTGCACTCTCCTGCTTCTGTGTGCCTTTGCACTCTTCTTCTTCAATGTGCCTTTGCACTCTCCTGCTCAGCACTTGTGGCTGTATATTGTGGCCTGGGTAGAGCTTGGGAAACGCCCTTTGTTGTTTCCTTCACCAGCTTGGCCCAGCACTAGGGCTCTCTTATGCAGCACGATTTTACGTTTTAACGGCTGCTGCCAACAGGTCTCTACCTGTAGTTCAACCGTTGTCGTATTTAACGCGTGTAAACTAACCAGCGTTATTAAACTGTACGCTTCTATACACAACCTTCTCGGTTGAACGGCTATTACTGAATGAAGTAGGAGGATTATTATTATTATTATTATTATTATTATTATTATTATTATTATTATTATTATTATTATTACTTTTATTATTATTATTATTATTATTATTATTATTATTATTATTATTATTGACATCACTACACAACTGGAACGGTGTTACTGCACTACCGACTGTGAAAATTGCATATTTTTTCAAATAAATTTGAATTCAATGATATTCGTTTATTCTTTCGGTCGCACTTATCATAGAATAACTAAAATTTTTATCAACCGCAGCGCCGTCTTTTACCAATATCACACACCAGTAGCAGACATTTTTTAAGCATTCGAAATTTTTCTAAACAAAAGTTTTATCACTTACACTATCTTTTCGTAAGATCTGTCTGCTATGCAAGTTTGGCGGTTATCGTTTTCTGGAAAATACGAGAAAACTGTAAAAATCATTTGGCAGCTTTTCGATGTAAATTTTTGTTTCAACTAAATAAGCATTTTGTCCGCCATTTAATTTATGTACTAATTGTTTTGAGGCAAAATGCCTCTTATTGTGTGGCATACGATACCACTGATTAGTTGTGAGGCCCACTAATTCGGCTGCTGGAGCATTATGTTAAAGGCAAGCGAAAAAACTGAGAATCTGGTCGTTTTTGTAAAAAGTGTTAATGTCAATCAGTTCTCATCACTAATGCCGAAATCATTGGAAGTTATGTTCCTCAGCCGTATTACAATGAAAGACTCACTTTCTCGGGGTGAATATATTAATACATTTAGAATTATCTCAATGTTTTCTTGAGGCATATTAGAACACTTTCCCCTAACCGTGTCAGTTTTCTCAAGCGAAAACGACATAAGTTTGTGAAAATCGGTTCAGAAATTTCTGAAAAAAATGAGTGTATATTTTTTACCATTTTTTTGAAAAATAACCGAGATATGGAACCATTGTTGTGGGGCATTCCACTGATTTGTTGTGAGTCATATTGTAAGGTTGCTGAGGCTTTATGCCTACGGCAAGCGAAAAAACTGAGAATATGGTCGTTTTGGAAAATGTGTTTGTATCAATCAATTCTTATCACTTCTGCCGAAATCATTGAAAATTGTGTTCCTCAGGCGTGTTGCAACGAAATACCTACATTTTCGAAGAAAATATTTCGGTACATGTAGAAATATCTGCGTTTTCTTAAGGGGGCATATTATAACACTTTACCCTGATCGAACTGTGTCAGATAACATAATTAAATATACGAGAAGTGAAAAACGTACGAAAATGTGCTAAATACATAGGAGATGACAAAAGAATTACCACCACGCTATCTCGTTCTGACCATGCTGAGTAAATTCTTCAATACATAACTTCAAATCTTCAATTTTTTTAGGATATATAACAATTCGGCTGAAAAGTTCGTATCGTTTAATAGAAACATACATTTTTTTGCCAAAATTCGTTTTTATTATTCAACATAATTGCCATCAGAGGCGATACAGCGATTATAGCGATCTTCCAACTTTTCGATATCATTTTTGTAGTACGATTTGTCCTATGCCTCAAAATAGGCCTCAGTTTCAGCGATTACCTCTTCATTGCTTCTAAATTTGTACCAGCGAGCATTCTCTTGAGGTCTGAGAACAAATCTGGAAAATACGGTGGGGCCAAATCTGGAAAATACGGTGGATGAGGGAGCAATTCGAAGCCCAATTCGTTCAATTTCAGCATGGTTTTCATCGACTTGTGACACGGTGCATTGTCTTGATGAAACAAAACTTTTTTCAAATGAGGCCGTTTTTTTTTAATTTCGTCCTTCAAACGCTCTAATAACTCTATATAATAGTCACTGTTGATGGTTTTTCCCTTTTCAAGGTAGTCGATGAAAATTATGCCATGCGAATCCCAAAATACAGACGCCATAACCTTACCGGCGGATTGTTGAGTCTTTCCACGCTTTGGGTTCGGTTCATCGCGTGCAGTCCACTCAGCTGACTGTCGATTGGACTCCGGAGTGAAGTGATGGAGCCATGTTTCGTCCATTGTTATATATCGACGAAAAAAATCGGTATTATATCGAGATAACTGCTCCAAACACTGCTCAGAATTATCAATTCGTTGTTGTTTTTGATCGATTGTGAGGTCACGCGGCACCCATTTTGCACAAAGCTTTCTCATATCCAAATATTCGTGAATAATATGTCCAACACGTTCCTTTGATATCTTTAGGGTGTCAGCTATCTCGATCAACTTCACTTTACGGTCATTGAATATCATTTTGTGGATTTTTTTCACGTTTTTCGCCATTTTTTGGTATCGGCGGCACTTTTTTTCATCAAAAAGTAGTGTTTCATCAACACACGAAATTCCTTTTTTTCAATTTTTTTCCCAATAATGAAAGTAGCTTCACTCAAAATGCTATATCTCACAAACTAATAATCAGACAGCTGTCAAATTTATACACGTATCTTTTGAAGGTTGGTACTAACTGAAAATGGTATGGATTTAATTCTAGTGGCGCCCTCTCATAGAAACGATACGAACTTTTCAGCCGATCTATTAGAACAAGCAAATAACTAATCCTTTGTAGAAATCCTGCATAAACTGTGGAAATATGTTCAAAAAAAAAAAAAGTCTATCTTATTAATCCTAGGAATACAGATATCAGAGATGCCAGATCTGTAAATCTGAAGACTTCGTACATAGTGCTGCAGACATGTTTTGTTGTGCAGACTTTAGCAGACTTTTGAAAATCGAGTATTTCACAGACTTTCGTTAAACTTTACAGAATTTTGAAATTGCCGCGACCTCTTTTGCTTCCGCCAACTCAGTTTAGCGTATTATACTTTATAGAGAAATTGCTGCCATACTTGCTGGCTGCAGGTTTTTTTTCGGATTCACTGACTTTTGCAACCATGTCTGAAGATATTTGAAATTTTCACCTAGCATCTCTGACAGATATGCTCTCTTAAAATATTTTCAATACAGATAAACACCGATTTTCAGTTTTTGTGTTTGATTTCATAGGTTTGAAGCAGGTGGAACAACATCAAACCTTTCCGGCAGGGTTGCCACATTTAAATCTGCATTTTTCAGAAGAAAAATCTGCACATCTGTATCAGGAGATCAAAAACCTGTATTGAAAATCTGTATGTAGAATGTGGTAAGAAATCGAAGCAGAACGGAATGAAAAAATCTTTCTTGGTTTGAATTTTATGATGTTGTAGTTTGAAAATGGCTGGAAGATATTTTTGAGTTTGAGCCTTTCGAAATGATGAAGTGAGCATAGAAAAATCCTTATTAGCAGATTGGACATCTGTGTTTACTGTTCTTGGTGTTCCTGTTTATGTAAGTTTTACCCTCTTTTGAAGAATTAACACAAAATCAGGATAATGGTTTTACTTCAAGAAACAACAGTGCCATGATTCAATATATTTTAACTCAATCATTATTCAATTTTTAATCCACACTCTCAAAAATCTGTAGAAATCTTTATTTCTTACCAAAAATCTGTAATCTATATATACAGTAGCTAGTTCACAAATTTATCTGAAAAATCTGTAAAATACAGATTAATCTGTATATGTGGCAACCTTGCGTTCCGGTCCAGTTAGTCCAGTTCAGTGGTGGCCAGAATTGCCAGGTTATTTTTTCAAAAATCTATCAAAACTCAAAAATGTATCTGGATTTGACTGGGTTTACTACATGCAACGAAATTTTTGCCGGCCTTCATTTTCAGTGAGCAAAAAAAAATCCGTAAAGATCTAACGAGATCTGACAAAATCTTGGAAAATTTGGAAAATCTGAGAAAATTTTGAAAATCTGGGAAAACTTGTAAAATCTGGGAAAATTTGGAAAATCTGGCAAAAGAGTTGCTTAGTTTGAATGTCTGGCGAAGCGAGAAAAATCTGACAACTTGGCCACGCTGGTATGGTGGCACAGTTTTTTTCTCCAGAAATATTCACATCGCTAGTACAAAATGATGTTAGATATACACATTCTGAATTATCTGCTCGCTGTAGTGTTATTACAGGAAAATACCTATTTTTCTTGGTCTTGAATCAAATTTTTGAAAAATTGCGTTCGCCAGTAATTTACGAACGCGATTGATTTTTTAATGCTAAAATGATCTTGAAGATCTAATAAACGATGTCTCAAATCTTCAAAGATCTACGGATTCGGGGATATAGTATATCCCAGTGAAATTTATCGAACCGCATAAGTAGAGGTGTGCGAAACAGCTCATATTGGTGAGCAGCTCCGAACCGATCAGCTCACCAAAATGAATCGATTCGATGTATCAGCTCATTTAGATTGAACTGATTATGTTGTGGCCCGTTTTTCTTGCGCCATGAGAGGTAAGATTTCTTACTGATAATGTCTCATTCAATCCGTTAAAGAAGGAGAGATGCAGACATGTTATAAATAACGAAACTTGGTGCAATTTTTTTTCTCGTTTAGAACTCGTTCTTCAAGAGCCGAAGATCTATTCAGCTCGTATCTTATTCTCCTCTTCTACAATGCGGTGAACTGGGTAGCAAATGAGTGAGCTGGTGAGCTGCGGTTCTTTTAAAAAGAGCTGTGAGCTGTCAGCTCACTTTTATGATTCGATTCATTAGCGGCCCTTACACGATCATTAAAAGTGTCATTACTAAAAAGTAATGGCACTTTTAATGATCGTTTAAGGTCTACGAGTTCAGTAATGACACGAGTAATGATGGAATTCCGGATTTTCCAGCATTACCAACATTATTTCTTCTTCTTATTTTTTGTGTGGAAGTGCTGAATATCTTTAGAACTATACGCGAAAAAATGACAAAGTGTAGATTTAAGTTGTTAATATTTCATTAACCTTAACGTTCTAATGGCAAATCAAATTTATTTTCAGCTGAACGAAAATAAAAATATTGCTATTGCTATTGCTGGAGTAGTTACAAATACTCATCATTAATAATGAACGTGTAATGCTAAAAAGTAATGATGTACAGTAATGCAGTAATGACGAGCGTTTGAGCAGAAGTGTCATTACTTAGTAATGACACTTTTAATGATCGTGTAAGGGCCGCTATTGGAACAGCTCTGGAGCAAATTGCCCATCTCTACGCATAAGCAGGGTTGCCACATTTGAATCTGCATTTTTCAGAAGAAAAATCTGTATCGGGAGCTCAAAAACCTGTATTGAAAATCTGTATATAGAAGTGATAAGAAATCAAAGCACAACGGAATGAAAAACTCTTTAAACCCCAAATTTAAAGAAACCAAAACTTTTCTTAGTCTGAATTTTATGATGTTGTAGTTGAAAAAACGCTGGAAGTTGTTTTTGCGTTTGAGTCTCTCGAAATAATGATTTGACGAAAAACTTTTAAAATCCAATCTGAGAGTGAGAACTCAATCTGATTATTTTCACTTTCGTTCATTAGGTATAATGCAATTGGCAATCTTTCTTCTTTACTACCTTACGCTACACTAGTTGTAAATAAAAGTAAGCATAAACAAATCTTTATTAGCAGATAGAACATCTGTGTTTACTTTCCCTAACATACTCTTTTATATAAGTTCTATCCTATTTTTAAATTTAACACACAGTCAGGATAATGTTTCCACTTTAAAAAAAAAATCAATACCATCATTTAATAGATTTTAACTCGATCATTATTCAATTTTTATTCCACGCTATCAAAAATCTGTATTTTTTGCAAAAAATCTGTAATCTGCATATACAGAATCTTGGTCACAAATTTATCTGAAAAATCTGTAAAATGCAGATTAATCTGTATATGTGGTAACCCTGTGTAACAAAAAATATTTAGTTTTGTTTATTTTGTGTAGCGCAATCTATAGTACAAATGCATTGAAGCAGTGTTGCTAACTTTTTTTTTAGGGAATTGAAATCTACATTCATAAAATGTAAGCCATTTTCCATCAAACGTTGGTGAAAAATTAATCAAAACTGATATTTCATCCAAAAGGTCAGATTTAACATTCATTTGAGAATAAATTATTGTTAAAATAAGATTGTTTGAAACTCAATCGTGCAATCCACTTGGATAAACTCGGTGCACTGCATATATGAATACACAGATCTATGGCATACGTACCAAATAAAATGTACGTAATAAGCGGCCCTTACACGCGACAATATTATTGTCAATCCAAAGTATTGTCAATCCCATCAATCCAATTAGCCTGATAACTTGAGTCCGAGTTTTTCGAAAAATTCAAGCGTTTGGCGCTTTGAATATTGCAAATAAATATTGAAATATAGAGAGAAGAGATTATTGCACATATTTAACAGTTTCTCTCTGGAGAGAAAGTATTGTTGGATTGATGAGCAGTTTTGATTTTTTTGACAATATTTTCGTCAATCCAATGAAGTTTCCATTACACGATCAAAAGTATTGTCAATACTCTCTGTATTGACAATAATATTGTCTCGTGTAAGGGCCGCGATACACAAATTACCAACACAGGTTAACTTGGTTTACTCTTGATCCTTAATCTTATACACTCGAATAAAAATTCACGTTCGATTCACTTGAAAAATCAGGTAAACTGGTTTCAGATGTCAAATTGAATGTTTTACGTGACGAAATTGAATGTTACACGAACATCCCCTTAAATGAATAGAGTCATCATATAAGGTTTACGTGAATTGAACAACCGTCAAACAATCTACGTGAATTTCCAGTGTGAAAAACTCGATTTTGAAAATGGCGAACAGTGGCCCTCAAAGTGGGAGTAGTGTAAATATTTGCGAGAAATGTTATTTAATTACAATTTTTTACAACATCGACCGGACCATTCCAGTATTAAAGTTTCCATGTGTTCGACTGGACCGAGTGCCTGCGTGTGTCCGGAAGTGTGTCCGCTCCTGTCGAATGCTTCAAACAGGCCGTTGGTCCACCGAAAAACGAGTTCAGAATCGGTATGAAGCTAGAGACACTGGACCCATGTAATGCGAACTCAACCTGCATCGGTAGTGTTGTGGGAGTTCTCGGATCTCGACTTCTGTTTCGGTTGGATGGCAGTGACAACAAAACGATTTCTGGAGGCTTGTCGATTCGAGATCCCACGACGTTATTAGTTGCTTTTTGTTTTCAGCCGTTAAAATTCTATGCTAATTGTCGTAAATTTAATCATTTATCTCCTACACTAATTTCCTGAAATAAATGTTTAATTTTTCATGGCATTTTTCATTTTCTATAGATTTATATAAAAATCTGAAATCTCCCTTTTGACTTCAACCAGTTTATAAAATAGTAATTCTCGGGTATCTAAATTTCATATGAACTGATAGGTAAATGTAATATGAGCAGTACATTATATTTTACCTATGAAACGTAGGTTTTACTTGATTATGCATTAAACAGTTTTTAAATGCCAGTCCATTAAAACCTACGTGAAAAGTAGGGTGGAAAATATTCACATAACTTTTCACGTAACTATAAAATGATTATTATTTTGAGTGAAACCTTCCCGGTCCAGTTCAGTGGTGGCCAGAGTTGCCAGGTTATTTATTCAAAAATCTGTCAAAACTTAAAAATGTATCGGGATTTGTCTGGGTCTACTACATACAAGGAAATTTTTGCCGGCCTTCATTTTCAGTGAGCAAAAAGAAGGTCTTCTCACCAGCGATGCCAACCCTAGTTACCCTACGGATTTATCCGTAGATCTACGGATTTTTATCTTTTCTACGGATCTACGGATGACACTCTTGAAATCTTTTGCAAAGTGTACTTGACATTTTTCATATTTTTACGATTCATCTTCGACTCATCAGTGCATCAGCAGATCTGCATAATCTGCTGATGAACGGATTTTGTATAATTTCTCCCCATATCTATGGAAAACATTCACTATAAAGAAAGATTCTATATGATTAGGCGTTCACTGAGAGCTCTTCATAACACTAATTAAAAGGAAATATTTTATCTTTTGTTTGGTCTTAAAAGTTCATCTATTCTTTACTCATTTCTTGAAGTTTGTCTTTATGGCTTAGAGCTCTAAGCTGTTAATTTTATGTAAATATACAAGTAGGCACACACATGAAACCAAAACTACGGATTTGACCTCAGGGAAAAGTGGCATCACTGCTTCTCACCTATCGTATAGAGGCCAAAACCGTAAAGATCTAGCAAGATCTGACAAAATCTAGGAAAATTTGAAAAATCTGGGAAAATTTGAACAATCCGGCAAAAGATCTGGTTAGTTTGAGTGTCCAGCGAAGCGAAAAAAATCTGGCATTTGCCAGACAAATCTGGCAACCTGGCCACGCTGGTATGGTGGCACAGTTTTCTTTTACAGAAATAAACACATCGCTAGTGCAAAATGATGTTAGATCTACAGATTCCTAGTTATCTGATTGTGGATATATTTCTTGTTCCTATATTCCTAGGATTTTTCCTTGAATTTTTGAGAAATCGTGTTCGCCAGTAATTTACGAACGCGATTGATTTTATAATGCTAAAATGATACTACGTACTACGGATCCGTAGATAAAATCTACGGAAATCGATATATTGCTGCGGATGATATCTTCAGGAATTGGTATTTTTATATGGAAAACTGCGGAAACTCTTGGTCTGACGAGCAGAAAAAAATGTTACCTGCATTGCTCCGCTGGAGTTTTCGATAGGGTTACCGTCTGGCAAGCAAAAACCAGGGAGGCAATTGTTCGATGAGTGGAGGAAAATTTAATTGAAAATTTTCATATGGAACTAGGATACTGATGAACACTTATATCACTTTTATATATTCTTACCGCTACTTTGATTCGCAAAAAAATATGTAAAAGTTAGTAACGTCCTAATGCTGAACACGGAAATTCGAATTGTGCTTGAATTACATATTTTTTGGATTGCCACTTGTCAAACAAATGTTTAAAAAAATATACGTGCGACCCGGTAGCTCGGTAAGTACCTATAAGGCCAGCATTGCATTGTCGAAATGTGTTGAAAACAAATAAAAAAAAATATTTTCTTCACCTGGGTGCATTTTCAAAATTTAGCCTTAGTCTATAATAATCGATGAACGGAGACACATCGGGTACGCAGGCTTCCATCTACGCCAAGTCAGTGGAACTACATCCGGCATTATTCAACTGGTGCTTCAGTCAATGGCGAATATAAGGTTCTGTTCATCCAGCCTAAACGCAGAAAAACAACAACTAGTTCTTCTGTGAGCATATCTGTTGTTGGACATTCGCAGTGTGAGGTTTGCTTCAAACAAGAGCGATTGCGTCATCCAGCTTCTGGTTGTTTGCATTGGAGGAAAAGAAAACAAAAAGTGAACAACGATGCGGAACACACTTCAATTTTCTTACTGAATCTCGCCAATAAAATGCCGAGATTTGCACAGCTGAGTGCTCGGTAATCGTCGCGGCCAAATGTATAATTACTGAGAATCTCGGCAATCCAAAATTTGTTAACTGTCGATTATTGCCGAACTTAACAGCAGAAATTTTACTGTCAGCTCGGCAAAAGTTATCAAGAGGGAATCATGAATAGCCGAGCCATCAGTAATCGAAAAAGGAAAGATTTTTCTTTATTATTGTATGAAATTAATATCACAAAAGCTAATGTTGGTGAAAAAGGTGTTTTATTGTTGTTCATTTCAATTCAACAAACAAAAAAAGCGCAAACACCTAAAGAAAACCTCAGGGCTTCTAGTGCTCCTTAACGCCTCTACCTGGAAAAAAGTGGATCACTTATCATTTCACAAAATATACAAATCTTCATCCTTCATCCAATTTACATGTTTTCCAGTTCCACGAGCAATGGCGACGTGATGCTTTGTAAAATCGAAAAGAGACATTTGATGATAAGTGTCGGAATAAAGAATGCAAAATTCGAACTCGAACGAAAGTGTAGATTCGTTCGTATCACAAATCCGTCGGATTACTGAATCGGGGTGAAAATCCGAAATTACGGTCAAATTATTTAGTTCCAAACCATTTTCAGTGTCTCTACGAAGAATCAAGCAAAGAGTTAATTGGACTTCCTAATATACATTGATTCAATGTTATAAAATCGATTTTTTATCAAAATAAGTTTTGTGACTAATCCATGCGACGCCCAACTTCATGGGTGCCACGACTCGGTGCCGGACGTTAGCGCTGTAGGGAAGAGCACACAAGCGAGTGGCTGATTTGCTTTGTGCGCCGTGTGCCTTTGCTCGTGGAAATAATTGTCAACTGTGTCTACGTTTGTCTATGAGAAGGAAGGGGGGGTTTTACCTAAAGTCTACGTAGTTTCATTTATTTTAAATTTTTCAAGCAAGCGCGTTTCCTTCGATAGATCAAAAAGACAGTTGAAATTGCGTATTCAACCAAATGCATGATGCTTGAGAGCAGAAGTGCATTTTGTCACGTCGAATAACCTTGACAGACTGAATAAAAACATCGTCGACTATAATCTGTACTGTGAAAGTGATTATCAAATGAGATACTCCGTAGTTCTATGACCAAGTAGAAGTATACGCAAAGACAGGCGACTCTTTTGTACCAACATAAACATAAATTGGAAAACCTCATTATTCTTCGCAAAAAGTCATCGGACTTTAAGTTTATTGCAGTAAATGAATAAATTTCAATTTTTATGCTTTCCGATTATTGTTTGGTCACATCGTAATCAAACAGTGAAAGAAGAAATGAAGATAATGTCAATTGCTTCTGCAATCCATGAGCGTTCTGACGAGTGAAATGTCCAGCGAATTTTAGAAAACGGTAAAGGACCGATGTTTGTAGTGACAAAATGATCAAAATTTATCACTCATCTGTAGCCGATCACGAATAAGAAAAAATTATGAAAATACCAAATCGCGAGGAAATCTTAAAAGTTATTCATATTTTTGGTCTGACGTGAATTAGTTGTCAGTGTGGTTTCTTCCAACCACAAACGGATTTGAAAAATCAAAATGATTGGAATTGCGAAAGTAAACATTTGCCTAAAAATACATCCCAGAGGTTGAAATCGAACCAACAAACTATTTCCATCTTTTGGTAAATTTTATTTATGTGATTAATCTTCCTAAAAGTGAGATAAAAATATTATTTTTGCCCAGGGCCAACATAGGGGCTAAGTGACTTCGACAAAGTTGTGCAGAAAGTTATTTCAAACAAATTTGTTGCAGGTACTGTTCCCATAACTTAAGTGTAAATCATGATATAATGTATTTTCTGAAAAGGGTGTCCTAAAACCAGTTTTTGTACGAAAACACATATATTTTTCAATTTATATGAGTTTTTCATGCTCTACAAAGTTTTTTGTCATTAAAAACTACACAACTTTCTCAAACATACTATGCTGCTATCATTTCAGTTTAATGAAATAGAGCCATTTTTCATGTTATTTTTACAAAATTTTAACTTGCCCATCATCAAAAGGTGCAGAAAGGTGCAGATGAGACTACTTACATATTAAACTACTTCAAAAGAGCTTTCATACCGTGGTTGAATTACTCGTCTGCAGACGGGATATGTTCTTTTCAAATGTCCTTGACATTTGCAATGATAAAAAAAAATAAAGAAATCGTTAAAAAGGTGGAGCAATTCGAAATTTTTCTAACGATTTGACAGCTCTTGCTGAAAAATTTGTCTCTAAACAAGCAGCGTATCTACATTTCAGTTTTGCGACTATATGCCAGTCAAAATTTCCTTGTATACCTTATGATCAAAAAAGAACCGGAATTTTATTAAAAAAACTGTTTTAATCCACCTAGTGGTGTAATGATGCCTTTCTCATTTCAATCATACTATCATATATAATACTGTGGTATTCTTCAAAATTATTTTTCTTCTATTCTTAAAAGAATAACCGAAATAGATTTGTTTGACCGTCTACTGATAAAAACCATCAAATTGGAAAAGATTTGAGGTCGATTTAGAATTTTTTTTAAGGTTTTTCCCCATTTTCAGTGATGGTATACAATTTTTAACACACTTTACCCTATATTTCCGGATCCGGAAGTCGGATCCGCATGAAATTCAGGAATAACGCATGGGACCACAGGATCTTTCATTTGAACCTAAGTTTGTGAAAATAGGTCACAGTGATTGCATAACCTTTCTATATGAGAAAGGCAAAACGCAAAATTTCAATTTATAATAAATTTCTTTGTTATCGCCTTCAAAGTACTCTCCTCCTGTGGCAATACATGCATGCCAACGCTTGATCCAATTTTCCATACAAGTTTTATAGGCCGCCGAAGGTATGGCCTTTAGTTCACGCAGCGAATTCCCTTTTATGGTCTCTATGGTCTCAAAACGCGTTCCCCGCAATGGCAGTTTGAGTCTGGGGAAGAGGAACAAGTCACACGGAGCCATATCTGAAGAGTACGGTGCTTGGTTGATGATATTGGTTGAGTTTTTGGCCAAAAACTGCGACACAACCAACGCAACATTTTCAACGTTTCGGAACACTTAAATCCATTTGCAACACAAAATTCAGGGTTGTTACGATCGCGCGAATTTCGCGGTTTACGCGGATTTTGCGATTTTTGCGGATTCGGTTCGATTTCTGCTAAGATTTTGATGCTATGACGCGGATTTCGCGCGAATTTCAAAAAAACAGCATTCCACAAAATTTTGCGCAAGTTTTTGAAGATTGTGAGTTTTATGAAACCCTTAAATAAATTAAGATGGGCGAACGTTTCAGCAATTGGTCGAGATGGCCGAATTTTTCCTTGATAAAACTAAAATTTACTAGAAGGCGGTTCTAGCCAATGTTTTCTTCAGTGGGCAAAATTTTGATTTTATGCTTTTCGATCTCGAATGATACAAGTTGCTATTTCAACATTTTGCACTCACGAATATTGATGGAAGATATCGTCTCAGTGATAATACATTCAATAATTCAAAGAACGTAATAAATGGAATGCGATTCTTCAATAATATGGTAACAAATTTTGTGTATGATAAAAATCGCATTCTTCAAGCAAAATTTACACGACATGCTTACGAAGCGAAGTCGGACAATAAAAGAAACGAAGTAGTTCTTGGATTTCATACGTAATGATAAGAAAGTGTTCTAATAGTTTATTGGTTCCACTATCCAAAATTTTCAATTGTTCTTTGCGTTCTGGAATTTTTCCTGAAATATGGAAGAAATCCTATGTGAGCAAGGGTATAGTATCCAACTACCTTGGAATTGTTGCTTTGTACGCTGTATCGAAGCTGTTTGAAATTATAGTTCTAACTGGTAATGAAATGATAGTGAAAATAGGAGCCTGTACAACCTCACCATGTGCTGTTACATCTGGAGTTCCTCAAGGAAGTCACCTTGGACCGTTCATAATTTTATTGTATCTCAACTATCTAAATTTTTCGATCAAGTGTTTGAAACTATCGTTCGCCGATGACTTTCGTATTTCATATTTCAAAATGGTTCAAATGCCACTCAATTCTCCGTCATCGCTTTTAGTAGCAAAAAGTCAGTATTCAAGTTCGACTATAATATTAGAGATGGTCGGGTATCGGGTATTTTACCCGAAACCCGACCCGTACCCGTACCCGACGGGTTTTTGATCGGGTACGGGTAAAATTTTTTATTTTCAATCGGGTACGGGTCGGGTACGGGTAAAAAAATTTACTGCTCAGTCGGGTACGGGTCGGGTACGGGTAAATTTTTTTTTCGGATCGATTACCCGACAATTTGTACTTCACAGAAATATGTTTACACGTTGACGAGGTTTTTTCATTGCAAAACAGTTCTTCCGAAAAATAATCAATTTGAATCAAGGGGTTTTGACATTCGCGCCTAGGACCAGACCTGTCAACTGGCATATTTTTCCAGAAAAAAAACATTGTTTTCTTCATTTAAAAAAAAGATCAATCATAGTTACGTGAAAAGTTATGTGAATATTTCCCGCCCTACTTTGTTTATAACATATTTAATAAGACACACTGCCTTAGCTCTATGATGTTGCGGTCGGAATCTACTTTTTACGTAGGTTTTAATGGACTGCCATTTTAAAGCTGTTTAATGCATAATCCAGTAAAAATTATTTGATTCATATACTGCCCATACTCGCATATCAGTCTCATATCGATTTTCGCCAATTTTGAGTTAGCTTGAGAAATGGAGTCTTTCCTCAATATACTCTCAGAAATTGCAATGAAAGTTGAGGGTTTGTTCAGTAAAATATAAAAAAAATATCAACTCATTTCTGTATCCCATATGCTAAAGTACCCGCATATCAGTCCCATTCAGTGCAAAATTTCAATAATTTCATTTGTTGCAATATTGGAACAGCAAAGGTGTATTACGGATATTTCATGTAATAATACCAAGATTTAGCATTAGGGAGCAAAGCAAAGTCTTGGCATTACATTCCTTTCGTGGAATTTGGCCTTTCTGTTTTTCTCAACATGCCGATTTCCCATATGGGACTGATATGCAAGTATGGGCAGTATATAAAATGTAGTGTAGTACTCATATCACATTCAGATACCAGAAAACTGTTATTTTAAATATTGGTTGGAGATTTTCAAAATTTTCATAAAAATCATTAGGATTCTTACCATAAAAACATGAACATTTATTTCAAAAAATCTGCATAGAAGTTCTTCTTATTCTGCACTTCTGGGTGGTGTCACCTCACTTGAAATGACACCGATTGATGGCACAGCAAGTTGGGCTATATTGCTAGGTAATTTTCGTTTCTTTTCACTGAACTACAAGTGAAAACCTCGATGCGTGACAACGTGGAGTCGCAAAAGTAAGGGTGAAAATCTTTTCTCGCGAAATACTCAAATTTCCACCGTGTTCACTCGTTAAGGGTTCCACCGGTTCAATGGCTGTAAAAACCACCAGCTACCGATAACATCGTGGGTGTGGGTTTGTGAGGCTTACAAAACGAGCATAGTTGACAGATTAATTTAAATCAAAATCATAATTCATTTTGCTTTGTAGTAAAAAATTGTAACCAAAAAATTTTCTACGAATGTTCAAACTACTTACACTTGAAGGACTTACTGTTCACCATGTTCAAAATTGAATTTTTCACACCGGGAATACACGTACATTGTTTGATTCTTTGGTCAATTCACGTAAACGAACTGATAACACACTATTCATTTTAGGGGATGTTCGCATAACATTCATTTTCGTCGCGTATAATATTCAATTTGACATTTGGAACCATTTTACGTGATTCTTCAAGTGATTCGAATGTGAATTTTTATTCGTGTGTCAAAATAATGATCACGCTTACTTGTGGAGTCGCACTGTTTCGTAAAACCCATACCTACCCAAAATTGAATACAACGGGTTTTACGACATTTTGGGTAAATATGCTTCTCGAAAAATTTGAGTTGATATTACTCCCTTTTGTTGACATTTGTAAATGAGTATAAAGTACCAAAGACATTGAAAATCTACAGGGTCTGACATCTAACATTTATTTTTGAACTAGCGGTTATTTCGACATTGGTAACCTCAATGTCACTTCTGATTTGACAGAAACTTAGTTGTATCCTTCCGCTGAACGAAAATGGTTGTGTATACGCTTGAGGACCGCGTGAAAATAGTGCAGTTTTACTTTCAAAATCATGGTAATGTTGCGGAATGTGTGCAAAAAATCATCTTCTCGGATGAGGCACATTTTCATGTCGGCGGATATGTTAATAAGCAAAATTGTCGCATCTGGGGACGGAAAATCCGCACGTCATCATGGAGAAGCCGATCTCAGAGAGTCACGGTTTGGTGCGGATTTTTGTCTGGCGGCATCATTGGGCCATTTTTCTTAGAAAATGAGGCAGGAGCCGCCGCCACGATCAATGGCGAGCGGTACCGCGTCATCATTAGCGATTGGTTCTTCCCGTTACTTGAAGAGGAAGACTTGGACACCTTTTGGTTCCAACAAGACGGCGCTCCGTGCCACACAGTC
Source organism: Malaya genurostris (assembly GCF_030247185.1). NCBI lineage: Eukaryota > Metazoa > Arthropoda > Insecta > Diptera > Culicidae > Malaya > Malaya genurostris. Next base: position 72,794,040 of record NC_080571.1, read on the forward strand.
AACGATACGATCGATCATCTGTGCACAGTCTTCGAAGATCGAATTATCAGTCGAAATTCGGATGTCGTTTGGCCGCCTCGGAGCTGTGATTTGACACCGTTAGACTATTATCTTCGAGCGGCTGTCAAAGATAAGTGTTATGTGGACAAGCCAGAGACAATTCAAGCCTTGAAGGATAACATTCGTGCATCCTTAGCTGAAATAAAGCTGCATACAATCGAAAATGTATTAAAAAGCTGGACCGACCGTATGGCGTACTGCAAGGCCAGCCGAGGCAGCCATTTGAATGAAATTATATTCCACAATTACCCGGAAGGATTGTACTTTAATATGAAAAAATAAATTTTGAATTCGGATGAACCGTTTGTTTTTTTTGCATGTTTAAAAAAAAGTTTTTTCCATACTGAATTTTGGTAAAATTTTTACTACTCATTCGGGTCGGGTACGGGTAATTTTTAATCGGGTACGGGTCGGGTACGGGTAAAATTTTTTATTTTTTTTCGGGTACGGGTCGGGTACGGGTAATTTTTTTTATTATTGATCGGGTACGGGTCGGATACAGGTAATTTTTTCAATTTTTAATCGGGTACGGGTCGGGTACGGGTAAATTTTTTTGCTGATCACTCGGGTACGGGTCGGGTTCGGGTATAAGAATTTCTATACCCGACCATCTCTATATAATATGCCACAAACTGTTCTCGAACGCGCATCGTCTGTTAATGACCTGGGTGTTCTGGAAACCGAATTAAAATTTAAAAGAGCACATAGAGCTTTCAATTGTTATAATTTGACCCTCGACGTCGTAGTTTTCCTATTTTTTTCTTCGGATTCCCTATGTTAGAACTAATTATGTATATAACGAGCTCATTGCCAGCATGTGCCGCATATTTAACAAATGTTTCAATTCTTTCGACTTTCATTTATCAAGTAATGTTATCAAGAAATAGTTTCTTATGTTACTGTCTCATTAGATTTAGTTACTATAGAAGCACTAGATTTAAGGAAATGTATCATTTGGATGATTTTGATCTATTGATGCAAAAGATGAGGAGGTTTTATGCCTGCTAGAGAACAAGTTTGACAGAAACAAATTCAAGTGGGCTTTTCCCTGATCCAAATAAAAAAATAAAAGATGAGGAGGAAAAGGAAGACATTCAGAGTAAAATCTGACAACAGAAGAAGGCGCTATTATAATTGAAACTGAAATTAAAAAGAGTAAATCAGATCATCCTGATGTGGTCTACCTTAAAATTCTTCTTACCAAGAAGGAAATGTTTGCCGAGCAAAAAGATGTCGAATCAAAAAAATATCTTCGATGAAATCTGTTTAACTTCTTTTTAAAATCACAATTGTAAGCATTTTTTTTACTGTACCATTTTCTGTACATCAGAGAGTATTTATTAACTAAGGACATCGAAAAAGATGGAGAATAAAAATGAAATCGTTTTTAATGGGGTTTCTCGAAGTGAAGTTCTGTATACGGACTTATTTATTGTGTTCATTAGACAAACTTATGCAGAATTTTAAATCACCTGCATAAAAATAGTTGTCTAACGCTTCACTCGAATATCGTGCGTTTTAGTTTTCAACTTCGCGCGTTTTAGTTTTCGACTTCGCGCATTTTGATCTTGAAATTTTTTGTAACAGCTCTGAAAATTTGATGCACGCACGTTGTTCTAAATTTTCATCCATTATAAAAATCGCCACACGAAAATTTTTCAACTTCTTTGTATAGACGCCAAACAAAAACTAATCGTACGATATGCGTCAAAATTTGACAAAATGTGTGTAAAAGTGTTACCAACGTCGAGAGAATAAAAATTTACCGATTGGACAAGCGCGGGAATTTTAAAATAAAAATTCCAGTTTTTTATCATAGGGTATAGTAGACCCAGCCAAATCCGGATTAATTTTTGTGTCAGAGACAGATTTTTGATAAAATAACCTGGCAACTCTGGTGGTGGCACAGTTTTTTTTTGCCAGAAATAACAACATCGCTAGTGCAAAATGATGTTAGATCTACATATTCTTAGTTATCTGCTAGTACAGTTATACATACTTATCTTAACCTATACTCTTGGGTTATTTATTCGAAATTTTGAAAAGTCGTGTTCGCCAGTAATTTACGAACGCGATTAATTATATTTAGAGGCGTGCAAAACAGCTCATTTTGGTGAACCGCTCCGAACCGATCAGCTCACTAAAGTGAATCGATTCGATGTATCAGCTCATCAGCTCTTTTAGTTTGAACTTAAGGTTCATTTTGTGCGCCGTTTTTCTTATGCACTGGTTTTCTTTCAAATGCATAATCGAAATTTAATCATAGATTTGCAATGATGCAATGCGAATTAGTTTATCTTTAATTGATGCCGACTAAATTGAATCTCTTAAAGAGCCGAAGATCCGATCAGCTCGTAGCGTGTTCTCTTCGTCATAATGCAGTGAACTGGGTAGCAAATGAGTGAGCTGATGAGCTGCGGTTCTTTTGAAAAGAGCTGTGAGCTGTCAGCTCACTTCAATGATTCGATTCACTGGAACAGCTCATGAGCGAATTGCCCATCTCTAATTATATTATGTTCATTCAAATGATCTAACGATGTCAAATCCCCGAAGATCTACGGATTCGGAGATATTTTGCGGATGAACGTATCCGTAGATAAAAATCTACGGAAATCGATATATTTCTGCGGATGATGTTTTCAGGAATTGGTATTTTTGTATGGAAAACTACGGAGAAACTCTTGGTCTGACGACCAGAAAAAATGGCGTTACCTGCATTGCTCCGCTGGATTTTCCGATAGGTTTACTGTCTGGCAAACAAAAAAGAGAGAGGCAATTGTTCGATGAGTTGAGGAAAATTGAATTGAAAATTTTCATATGGAACTAGGAACTCCCGGGTTGGCGGTTCAATGCATAAGGCACTGGTCTTACTAACCAGTTGTTCGAGCCCCGACCTGGAAGGATTCGTAGTGTCAGTAGAATCGTAGCACCAGCCATGCACTGGTTCTGTACACTCTGAATCGGCTGCGAAGTCTGTTGAAACAGAAGGTCAAATTCTTCCACTACATGAATGTAATACCCAAGGCTTTGCTGTGATGTGGAACTAGGACACTGATGAATACTTATATCACTTTCGTATATACTTACCGCTACTTTGATTCGCAAAAAATATGTAAAAGTTAAGTCGCTTTTCATTGAAAAACTGGTGGCGTGGACTGCTCTGATTTTGCACTTTCGAGCAGAAATGCAGTATTCTGACGGTGTTTTATTGCCATTTCTGCTCGAAAGTGCAAAACCAGAGCAATCCACGCCTCCAGGGGTTTTCAATGAAAAACGCCATTAGTAACGTCTTAATGCTGAATACGGAAATTCTAAATGTGCTTGAATTTCATATTTTTTGGATTCCCACTTGTCAAACAAATGTTTAAAAATATAAACGTGCGACCCGGCAGCTCGGCAAGTACCCATAAGCCCAGCATTACTAGTTCTCGAGGAGAATGTCTACGGAAACGACAACTATCTGGCATCGATGTGACGGTCTATTCAAAACCCTTCTTGTCTGATTCGGTGACAACACGGTGCCATTCACAAACCGTAAAATTCCTTCACACGACTCAACTTTCCGTTCCGTAGTTCTATGGAGATTTCTGTAGGTAGGGATTTTCTGATATCGCTGGTACTGAGTAGGCCAAGAACAAGTGAGTACACGCATTAACGTACGATTTTGCAGGAAAGTACAGATACAAATTATGGAGACGTGTGAACGTTCCGGTAGCGAAAGTATTAAACTAGTTTTGTCGGTCGCTGGCTTTTCGGTCTGAACCGTTCTTAAAACGTGTTGAAGAATATTGGCATCCATGCACTGAACTGGACCGGATCGGAAAGGCGTGACTAGTCCTTAAGAACTCAGTATTCAAACCGTCTTTGGGGAATGTGGGCAGATGAGTATGCATACAAAGTTGTACCTGAAAATATGTAAATATACTGTCAAACGCGATGCCGTGCAATAGCGTAACTAAACTGAAGACTACTTTTGCTTTAATTTGACTGGGTCTGCTGTTGAAATCCTCAACATGAGTTGGAATGTTGGCAGTTCCAAAACAACGGGACACTCGATGAAATCAAAGAGCAGACAACAATTTTCTTTATAGAAGAATTATTTATTTAAGTATTTATTTATTTTCTAATAACTTAACGATAAATAATGTGCTAGGATTCACCAGATGAGCCGCTGCGGCTCACGGTAGTCACTCCAATAAAATTCTTTGGTGAAAAATATATAGAAAGTCACAACGTTAACCGTTAAGTTAAACGCCACTTCAAAAGCTACCAGTTTCCGGGATGGTCGTACATTTGGTTGCACTAATCGTAGCACAAGGAAAGGCAAAATAAAATATCGAACCTCTATCAGCTGTTGTAGAGCTACTGAAGCAACGGTTGCCACTATCCAAACTAAACTGGATACAATCAGAGGTGGTCGACCGTTGTGCTGTGCAAATAGCAGAAATGCCAACGAAACGACGATTCCGTAATAGATTGGGACGGGCAGGTAGCGTGCAAACCACCAGCGGCCAAAGAATCGATTCCAAACGTAGAAGGTATAATGCCGATTGTCCGCTAGCAAGTAAGGATGAACGATTGTATTTTGCTGAACGATCCAAGCGAAAAGGGCCATGCCAAATGCTGTGATGTACCATCGATTGCGCACCAATCGAAGAACTCGTGGAAGCAATGTTAGAAGCTCTGAACCACTAAAGGTGGCAAAGAATAGCGTGAAGTAAAAAATCTGCAATATGACAAAAAACACGATACGTTTCCAAATTACAAGTTCTCAAACATTCGAATACGAACCTGAGGTAAATGAATAGCAGCGACGTGGGCAGATTTATCCCCAACCACAATTGATCCGTTCCAGTACAGAAATGCCATGAATGCCAGTATGTTAAGTATGTATCCATAGTAGGAAGAGAAAATCAGTTTTATAACTCGAACAAACATAAAGCGTGACCCCAACAGAGTTTGAACTGTAGTTAACAGATCCTAAAACAATCCGAAATCGATTATCTTATCTTAAATATGGAGCTAAATGCACTATAGTACCCTCAGTCTATACTGATGGTTCTCGTTCGGTAGACACAATTTCATTGCCAAGTCCAAAGCACGCCACCCGAGAATGTACCCAACCCAGACGATGTTTGTTTGACGCATCATAATGGCGAAAAAAGCCAACAGTGCACCATAGTTATGCTTTTCCTTCAGGGAAAAATATATCATCATTAGCACCATTGTCACGGACAACACGTCCGTGTAGTACAGATGGGAGAAAAAGTACAACGGCGGTAGTATGGCCAGCGATATTGATTCGAGTAGTACTCGGGCATCTTCTTGCTTTCCGACGACAGTCCTTCGAATAATGAATATAAAGTAGGCGTTCACGATCGATGCAATTGCCGAAGTTAGTCGTAACGCATAAACTGAGCAGGCTTTGAATGGGCCAAGTAACGAAGCTGAGATTAGATAGAGTCCGGGAAATGTAGTGATTTTGGGATCCCACTGAAAAAGTTAAAGTTGTTAGTATATGTTCGGTTCCGTCTTGAATTGTCACAGCTCAGTTCTTACGACGTGAAAGCGGCCTCGACAGAAATGTTCACCTTGCCGCAAGTGAAACTCTTCATCGACTATCAGCTGTGAGGTTCGGTACACGGCATGTAACAACACTAGTGTAATTAAGGTGTAAAAGACTAGAAACACTAGAAATCCAGATTGAATTTGCATCTTTGAACAAATGCACACACTTTCCTGACAAGACTGAAAATAGTATCACTTGTGGCCGTTAACACAATGTTTCAAGGTTCAGATCACTTGATTTTATTAAACAAATTATAAAATCATTACGTATCAAAGTATTCATTGCATTTTGAGATCTTAATTTAGTTTTAGTTCTCAAGTTCATTCAACATTTAAAGCCAATGTGCATTGCCGGTGACTGCCTGTGTGCTGACGAAAGATTTGTTTACGTTTCATTTCCCAACAACATTGCACACAGAATAAAGCGGATGTGATAGGTATGCTCATTGTGGAAAAAGTGGGTAGTATTAGTGCTATAGTTCATTAGAGATGAACATTAGAAAAGGTCCTAAGTGCTAGGACAGCTTCCCCACATTATCAGATCCGAATAGCGGCCCTAACACGAGTCATTAAAAATGTCATTACTAAAAAATAATACCATCTAATGAACGTGCATGGTGCAGTAATGACGAGTTTTCTATCAAATTTGAAATACATCATTACTTAATCATCATTAAAAATGATAATAATAATTCTCGTGTAAGGGCCAATAATGGATTCCGAATCGACGAGAAATTTTCATTCGGAATTCCATGTTGAAATCATGTGGAATTCCGAATCAATTCCAACTCCAATGCAACAACCGATTCCGAATGAATTTCGCCTACAACCCGTTGTTTCGGAAATCTGTCGGAATTAAGTGAGAAAATGCGGACTGTATTGTCAATTCGTCTTCTTCTTCTTCTCCGATTTTGCACGTTTTCGTGCTGATTTTCAGTTTATTTTTAAATGAAAACATTACATAACTGAATATACAAATTTAAATCTTCATGTTTTTCGGATATACAGAACTAGTAAATAAGCCGTTCTTCTTAGAATTCCAACATAAACTGTTGAAATTCGCTGAAAATTAACAAAACGGCTGAAAATTAACAAACGGCAGACCCTGTCAGTTTGGAGCGAAATCAATTTTCAGTTCAACAACGCCATCGCACGGCATCACATTCAACATATCATGTCAATTCTATGGGTGCGCAGCCCTACTATTTTGGCGCGCACGAATTTGACATTTCTCTCCCCTACTTCTAATATATGAGATTCGATGCGGACTCACCTGAGAGCGACATGCTCGCAAAAAAGGATGTGGCCAATGATTTGTTCGGGAAATGTGAGAGTTGGATATCTTGTTAATATGATGTCTTTGCAAACGGCCTAGTCAGCATCATCCATTCCTCTAGCTGGAGTGTAGTGAAATGGCTTAAGGCGCCTAAATTTTACACTAACACATTCATAAAATGAGCGAATATTCAATGACATTTATAATGTCACTGTCGATCAGGTTGATCGAGCAGCCAACTCAGGCGAAAATTCTAGCACTGAAAAATCATGCAGTCGAGTAAGAACTCATTACGCATTCCGTCATTTCAATAATGTGGGTCTGTTTGGTTAGGGTAACAGAGGTATTTTGGCCCACTTTGTAAAAATATCCACCAAATGTTGTAATATTTTTGAAACACCCTTCCGCAATAGGTAATTTAATGTGATTAGCATTAAATTTATGCAACATGGGTAACTTCACATCGATTGAATCCTTAAAGTTTGTTAGGTGGGCAAAAATGTATAAAGTGGCCAAAATACCTCTGCTACCCTAATCTTCTTTCGATCATTACGGTACTACCGGCAATCTTAAGCTCTACTGATGTTTGATAATTAAAACCATCTCGTGTAAACAAATACTATAAAATAATTATACTAGATATCGTCAAACAATCAGGAATATGGTTTGAATGGTACTTTTGCATGCGGGATTACCCTTCAATATGCACCTAAGAAATTATTGGAATATCAAACACAAATTATAAAACACCTTAGTCTCATACACTCAAATTGAAATTCACATTCGACTAACTTGAAAAATCACATAAAATCGTTTTAAATGTCAAATTGAATATTTTACACGACGAAAATAAATGTTGTGCGAACATCCTTTAAGATGAATTGAATCATCACATAATATTTACGTGAATTGACCACCCCGGTGATGCGATTGTCATCTGCATACAATTGGCTTGAAACCGAAATTTTTGGTTCTTTTGGTTCTAGTTCGCTGTCAAATGCTGTGTTTAAGCAGTGTTCACATCTTTCTTCACGCGGTTGCACCAACATAAGGAAATGATTTCGATGGAATATAATCAAACTATAACAAACCACTTTTTTTTCTTATTCAAAAAGAGGTCAAATTACTTGTTTTGCAGAGAATACTAGACAAGAGTTATATTTATATTGGGTTTGAAGAAATTAACTTTTGACACTAGTGTGGTTTGATTGTATGGTATGAACGTAGCTTAAAATATTGTTGACAACAACGCCACCAAAACAAAATGTGTCGGTTTCAGGAACTAGCTTCCATAGCAGGGGGGTGGAATTGACCAAATGTCAAACAATCTACGTGAATTTCCGGTGTGAACAATTCGATTTTGAGAGGGCGGATATAGTGTGATGGGTAAGTCGATGCTTTTCACGCAGCCCGCCTTGCTCGATTCTCAACCCAGGCCCCAAGTGGCGAATGGCAACTCTGTTGGTAAATAAAAATAAAACAGTCTAGATGACAGACGGGATATTTTTAATAGGGTAACGTGGCTCCATCATGGCATGCGCGAGTATTGCGGTTTTCCGCGAGGCATAGAATGCGACGGAATCGCCGAAGAATAGCGCAATAGTGAGTGTCAGAATCACAGGTGCTAGGTTGCAGATTTGCATGTAAATTTGCCGATTTCTTTCGTAGATAGTTCGTACGAGTTTTTGAAACTTTTATAAATAATCGTCCAATTTACAGACTTTTAAAATTGCCTTGGGCCTTTTGTTTGTTTTTTTTATCGTCATACTTATAAAATTTAACACTTGCATTGGAGGATTTCTAGTATGCACACGTGATAATTTTTCCTAGCATCTTTGCCAGGAGTTGGACAGTTTTTTACCCCTTCGCTCTGTGTTGTACTGAAGTTTACAGAATCTTTGTATCAAGCATTAGAGCGAATAGAGAAATAAATCGTCTGGTGCATTAAAGACAATTAAAGATTTAAAAGGTACTAGGGTAACAGAGGTATTTTGGCCAGTTCATATATTTTGGCCCACCTGACAAACTTTTTAGGATTTAACCAATGTTAAGTAACCCACGTTGCATCTATTGAAGCTATTCACATTAAATTACCTACTGCGGAACGATTTTTCAAAGATATTTCAACATTTGCTAGTTATTTTTACAAAAAAAAACATCATTAAAATGTGGTAGTCAGTTGATACCTACGGATTACGAGAAATTGAGAGGAGGTTGAATTTTCGCAATCATTTTTCATAAGATATTACATCTCTAAAACGACGTGTTTTGTGCATGTAATGAAGTAGGCCAATAATTACGAACTATTTAAAGTAAGTATTATGAAAATAAAAGCAAAACAATCGTTTATAATTAAAAATACGCCATGTCCAGAATGCATTCCATATTTTAAGACAAAATGTATTTTTGCCATAGCCTTTGTTTGAGTGTGAAGAGACGGTTTGTCAACAACAACTTCTTACAGAGGAATTATGCATTTAGCTTTGAGCATTCGAGGTTTGCAAAATATACTCAGATGAATCTATAAATACACTTATTATTTTTCGTTTGCAGATGGCTAAAACAAAAAAGAACATGAGGGAGAAAAGGTACACGGAAGAAGGTGTACAAAAATGTTTAAGTGAGATAAGGAGCGGAATATCTATCCGTAGTGCATGCATACGCTTTGGAATACCGCGATCAACTATAAAATTCCGCATGAGTAAAAATTACAAGCAACAAATTAGATCCGGACCACCTACTGCTCTTCGATCGGAACAAGAAACAGAACTGGTTAATTGGATATTAAAGATGGCCCGGAAGGGTTTCCCAGTTACTAAGTACCGATTAATAAATAGTGTGATGAATTATCTCGAACATAATCCCAATATGAATGTCTTCAAAAACGGCAAACCAAGTAAATACTTTTTTTCTGCTTCCATAATATATAAGACTCTCGGTTTGTATTACCAACAGGTAGCGCATGGTTCAATTCTTTCATGAGTCGTCATAAGGTACTTTCTATTCGCAAACCGGAAAGTGTCACAAAGGCAAGTGCTAATGTTACAGAACTCGATATACGGAATTGGTTCAAGGAAGTTTTAACGGTTTTGGAAGAAGAGGGACTATCTGAAGTCCTTATGAGCGCAGGCAGTGTACTTAATGGTGATGAATCTTCATTCTATCTTGATCCATCCATCGATAAAGTAATCTCAAGACGTGGAGAAAAAAATGTATATAGTCGACCAGGGCCCTACCAAAAAGAATATAACAGTTATGTTCACTTGTGCGGCTGATGGAAAGATGTTTCCTCCTATGGTTGTTTTGCCATATAAAAAAATACCAACCGACATAACTCGAAGTGTACCTGCTGATTGGGGACTAGCTAAAACCGATTCTGGTTGGATGACAAGATCGTGTTTCTTAAAATATATCAAGTTTATACTTCAACCGCAGTTGGCAAAGGAAAATGCGCTACCAGCTATATATTTTATTGATGATCATTCTTCTCATACTGCTTGGGAAACTGCAGAAGAATGCCGCAAGATGGGCATACACTTAGTTTACCTGTATGCAAACTGCACTAGAATACTACAGCCCCTTGATGTTGCGGTATTCAAACCTATGAAAGGTTCATGGCTTAAAGTGGTAGATGATTGGAAATGTTTAAATCCTAATAAATATTTAAAAACAGAAAATTTTGCTCCGCTTCTTGCGAAAGCTATTAAATCAGTTGAGAGTAAAATAATACAAAACGGATTCAAAGCGTGTGGACTATATCCATTCAATGAAAATAATATCGACTACAGTAAATGTTTGGCGAACAGTCTTCCAGTAGGCGAAAATTTCGAGAATAAAGGGACGGATACTCGACAAATTACTTCACTAACATTTCCCATTGTACGATCGAAAGCTGTGGAAATTTTAACATTGATAGGGCCCGACCGTATATCGCTTTACAAAAGAAATAATCCTGATGATTTTCCATCTGATGAAGATAAAATTCTTGCGCGCGTGTATAAACTTCTTGAACCCTTGGATTCGTCTTCGAATATGAATATTCCTGGAAGTAATACTACAAAGATGCATATAGAGCCAAACATGCATATTGCAGAGTTTGTCAATATGGACAATGTGGAATCTGTAACAGAGGTAGAATATTTGGACAAACAAGAGTCATATGAAAGCGGAATGTTGGACTTTTATCAGTCGACCAGTGAAGATCCACTGAAAGAATGTGTTTCAGATTTAAATACAGGGTGATTTTTTAAGAGCTTGAGAACTTTTTTAAACAATAAAACGCATAAAATTTGCAAAATCTCATCGGTTCTTTATTTTAAACGTTAGATTGGTACATGACATTTACTTTTTGAAGATAATTTCATTTAAATGTTGACCGCGGCTGCGTCTTAGGTGGTCCATTCGGAAAATCCGCTTTTTTATCGACAAATTTTGTTCAGCGATGAGGCTCATTTCTGGTTGAATGGCTACGTAAATAAGCAAAATTGCCGCATTTGGAGTGAAGAGCAACCAGAAGCCGTTCAAGAACTGCCCATGCATCCCGAAAAATGCACTGTTTGGTGTGGTTTGTACGCTGGTGGAATCATTGGACCGTATTTTTTCAAAGATGCTGTTGGACGCAACGTTACAGTGAATGGCGATCGCTATCGTTCGATGCTAACAAACTTTTTGTTGCCAAAAATGGAAGAACTGAACTTGGTTGACATGTGGTTTCAACAAGATGGCGCTACATGCCACACAGCTCGCGATTCTATGGCCATTTTGAGGGAAAACTTCGGAGAACAATTCATCTCAAGAAATGGACCGGTAAGTTGGCCACCAAGATCATGCGATTTGACGCCTTTAGACTATTTTTTGTGGGGCTACGTCAAGTCTAAAGTCTACAGAAATAAGCCAGTAACTATTCCAGCTTTGGAAGACAACATTTCCGAAGAAATTCGGGCTATTCCGGCCGAAATGCTCGAAAAAGTTGCCCAAAATTGGACTTTCCGAATGGACCACCTAACACGCAGCCGCGGTCAACATTTAAATGAAATTATCTTCAAAAAGTAAATGTCATGTACCAATCTAACGTTTAAAATAAAGAACCGATGAGATTTTGCAAATTTTATGCGTTTTATTGTTTAAAAAAGTTCTCAAGCTCTTAAAAAATCACCCTGTATTATTCAACAAAACAATTTAACTGATGAAATCTGTGAGAATATTTCACAAATTTCGTTGTCTCAATTTTTAACGTCACCAGAAACGCCACATAGAACCGGGAACAGACGCTTTAAACATCGAAGCCCAGCTGTTCTTACCTCACGCCGTAGACTACAATATCACAAAGCACTACAAGAAGAAAAAGCTAAAGAAATTGAAGTAAAACAAAGAAAAGCAGAACTACGAAAGAAGAAACAACTGGAGGAAAAGAAACGAAAATGACAAATTGCTATTTTTATCTTGATTGTATTTTATACGTTAATGTCTGAGAAATACATATTCTAATATTATTTCTAAGTTTTATTGCTGAAACATTTCGCATTTATTTGAAGATACTGCTTAAGATATAATCTTTGTTTACTTTTTTTGCATTTACACATTGAAAAATTACGATTTTAGCGTAACGAATAGCTAAATTAGAGATGATATTGTTCTATTATTAGTTGGAATAGCTTTACAATTTAGCTAAATGTTTATTTAAAAGTAAAAGTGATTTATTTATTTGTTTATTTATTCATATTATCATATTTTTTAAGGGGGGTCAAAATGTAAGCGATACAAATTTGCTCTGGCCAAAATATATTTCCACCATGGGCCAAAATAAAATTGGGGTGGCGAAAATAAACAAAAAACAAAATATTTGGAATCTAAAATTGCAAATACAGTCTTGATAATATCACGCCGCAAAAAAGTTTATATCGTAGAAAAGATGTGTATTAATGATCTCGGTTTGAAATTTCAACATACTGTATGGAACTAGCCCACTAAATTCTCAATATTGTAAAACTGCTTCCTAAAGCGGGCCAAAATACCTCTGTTACCCTATTCTCTAGCGACAAGAATTATTTGTTTGTTCACTAAAAGCATCAACAAGTATGTATATGTCAAAGACGACTGAATTTTCAGAGTAGAAGATTAACATTTTTTTGTAGTAGTTTTTTGGAAGTTAATATTGATAATGTTTCGTGTGAAGCACGAGGCTTGAAGATAAAGATGTCGATTAATTGTGGTCTCGTAGCGAATAACAGTTTCGTTATTTTTGCGACATTTTGTCGCTATCTTGTCGCATCCGAATCTTTATTAGTCGCCAGTGAAAATTACAATACTGTCCAAACTGAAGGAATGATCGAAATGGCGTTAAAATGATTAAAGATTGAAGGACTATTCACACATATCCGGTTCGGTTCAGTGCCGGCACGACACCGTGCACGGATACTGACATTATTTTTTTTCGTTTTCTATGCGCGCATTCACACCTATCCGGAACTGTGCCGTTTCAGTGCAGCTCGCCGTCAGTGTAGCGTCCGTCCGGCAAACTCAAATTCGTCGTCACCGATATTTATTATTTTCACTGAAGTCGGTATGTCATTGCATTGGCTGTGCCGGATCGGAAACAGTACGGAAACGGAACGGAAGGGTTCCGATAAGAAAAGAACACTGACGGCGCACTGAAGGCACTTTCACTGAACCGTCACGGAACTGAAATGTGTGAATAGTCCTTAAAGGTAAAAGTTTTGCCGAGATTCGGAAAAAACTAAGTGTGCACATACGATTTGGCGGTCTTATATCTGTCTTGCGTACATTCACAGCGTATGATTTGATTGTTATTTGGGTCAGTGTTGGTGATTGCCGAAAATTTCACAGAAGCTGCTATATTGCTATCTATATTGTATACAACATTTTCAATCCGATAGAAGATGCTACAAGAACTCGAGTCTCTCAATGCATGAACCGCGAGAGAATTTTTCTACATTCCTTCGCTCCACTTCATACTCTGAGTATTTCACGGCCCTTAAAAAAAATACAGTCTGATAATGATCGTTGCTGTGTGGAATTTCCCAAGAGAGAATCGCAAGTTGACAATTATCGCAGAAAATCGAGTCGATGATTCAACTTGATGATTCTCATATTAGGTTGCAATATTTCAAAACCCTTGTGTGGAGCATTCACATACATTTTCATAGACACAACTTATACAAAGATTATATGCATATAGTTAGAATAAGCGGCAATAGTGAAATGATTCTATCGCAATTATCAACTGCCTGTATAGAATCGGATCGCGAAACGAGAATAAGCGACCGTTTGTTGCTTCAGAGAAGATCCCCACAGCGGCGTGCTAACCTTTGATTCTCAGAAATGTCATCGAGAGAAATTCGCTCTCGCACTGGTGTCGATTCTATGTTAAATGAGCCATGCCGGGTTTTTGTTGTTGCGATGATTTCCAACTCTTTTTGATGGCACTGATTCAATCGTGGAAGAGTTGCGAGCGAGCGTTCTATGATACGATAAAAGCCATCGATTTGGGTTATTTGATTAAATCGTAATCTTGAGTTTATCTTTGCTTTTATCTCATCACTGTATTCAAATACTAAAAGAAAGCTAAGACGGAAAGGTCTAATTTTTCTTTATTATTTTTTTGTGAAATCTGTATCAAATTTAAGAAATCTGTATTCTGTATTAGATTTGTATGCGCATGTACAAATCTGTTTAATACAGGTGAATGTTTATATATGACATCTCTGGTCTAAACAAGTATAAAATGCGCAGAATTAAAATTATATCAAAGTTTTCAATATCAACCGAAAGCTTGTGGTTTTGGTTGGGAAATTATGCGAAAAGTTAAGCGTCAAATGTAAAACCAGTCTGTTCATTCGAAAAAAAAGTTAAACAAAGAGAAACTGTAAATTGCAATTAGGCCCTTTGGTCGTGTGACGATCGAATTTTCACTAATATTTTTCTCTGTGCATTCAAAAGTGACAACTTATTGTTGTCTTCAATTTTATTTATTGTCAATATCTATTCCATTGATTTTCGTTACAATAAATTGTGTACCGGCGAATTTAATATTGGCTCTGGAACATTTTAGGAACAGAAAGTTCAATTAAATGAAATAGTGCGAAATGATGTCCGGGGGTTAGTTTACATTCGTAACGATTCAGTTTAAAGATCACCCAGTTAGAAAAACAGAGCCCACAATAAATCATGGTAAGTGGGAGCCCGATCCGATTTAAAATACCCCGTGTGCTTAACCACGCATGAAAATAGAAAGTGTAACTAAATGATTTTTCTTGCATTCGTAAAAAGTGTACCACAATGTCTAGCACAAATGAAATCTAATTTGATTTTGAGGTGAAATGTTTTCAGATTAACAAACTAGAATGATCTTTCAAAACTAGCTCCTACTGTTTTATATAAAAATATAAACTGCATCCAGCTAGGAGTGCCATCAATTATCTAATCATCTATCAGTAAAGTATATTCCATAATGTTTCGCTTAAATAATTTGTAAGGAACTACAATCAGTTTTAAATTCTCGTAAATAGCGGGGCGTATCGTCGTTGTTACTCAGTCTCTTGTTTCACAATAGTGATTTCATCCAGTAGGTGCTCTCCATTATGCAACGTAGTTTCGTAGGTGTCCTTTTCTGAAACCGGTAGTGACGAAGACGGCAACAACGACTGACAGGGTGGAGGTGACCTGTGGGGTGCATTCGACGTAAGTAATGAGAGAGCTTTGGTGGCCGCCTCATGCATCGCTTCCGAAACAACTATCTGAATACGGAGCCTAGTTTTTTCCTCTATCTGTGGATTGTTCATTGTATTCAAAGAATGAACAAGGAACTTCCCGAACTCTTCATTAGATACGTTGCCAATCCGTTGTTCTTGATTTATGCCTGGCAAATTCTCGAACCGTCTTTTTTTGTAGCGTGGATATTCATTTGGCTGGTTTTGAATAGAATTTTGTTCCGGCTGGGTTGGCTCTTCTGATGGACTTTCGTAATGTTCGTCCAAAAATACAACAGATTCTGAACAGTCCTCTTCGTAGTTCTAAAATAAATAAAAAAAATATATCGACTGACAATCGGATGAGACGAACAACTAACTAAAGTATTATCATATTGCGATAAAAGTTCCCCCTTCAAAAATTGTAACGCATTGTAGTAATCCCATTTAGGAACGTATCCGTCGACAGCAGCTATTCTTTTTACATTCTGCATGTAAACTGTGCGTAATGAACGAAGCTTTTCTTTGACTTCATCGGTGGATGTTCCGAACTCGTTTGCTATTTCTCTCAGTAGTTCTGCTCGTCGATGCTTGTTTCTGTAGTTCAACTGTTTTCGTTGCCATAAGGCCGGTTTGCTACGGAAGGCATCGATCAAATTGAAAGTTTCCTCTACCGTCCATAGCTGCGTTATAAATTTGACGAAAAAGTTACTAAAAATCTTAATCGTATTTAAAAATAAAAACAAACCTTTGTTTTGCCGGGGTCTTTCATTGCCATGGTGCTGATATCAATTCGTCTGAGTTGACTAGTTGACATCCTAACAATGCGAGCGCGATGATTCTCACACGCTCGCAGCAAGCACTTGCGTGCAAGAACTTGCATAAAGCCTGCAATAGTTTTTTAAGGTGCTGTCATATTTTTGTTGATTTCCACAATTTAACAAATTAGGGTAACAGAGGTATTTTGCCCAACTTTAGGATTGATTTTATTTTGGCCAACTTTATAAAAATATCCACCAAATATTGTAATATCTTTAAAAACCCCTTCCGCAATAGGTAATTTAATGTGATTAGCTTCAAATTGATGCAAAATGAGTTACTTAACATCGATAAAATCCGATGAAATCGATAAAGTGGCCAAAATACCTCTGTTACCCTAATCGGACAGGGTGAGGAAGGTGTTGAAGTAGATTTTAGACTTTTTTTTTCCACGAAAAAAATCCGCTATTTTGTAGCTGTAAAACCTTTCTAAAGTATAGTGGTTTTCAACTGGATATAGAATGCGACGGAATCGTCGCAGAATAGCGAAATAATGAGCGTTAGAACCATGGATGCCAGGGTTTCAGATTGGTATGTAAATTTGCAATTTCCAGGGTTGTTACGGTCGCGCGGATTTCGCGGTTTTCGCGGATTTCGCGATTTTCGCGGATTTGGCGCGGTTTCTGCTAAGATTTTGATGCTATGGCGCGGATTTCGCGCGAATTTCAAAAAACATCATTCCACAAAATTCTTTGCAAATTTTTGAAACTTGTGAGTTTTATGAAACCCTAAACAATTAAAGATGGGCGAACGTTTCAGCAATTGGTCGAGTTGACCGAATTTTCCCTTGATAAAACTAAAATTTACTAGAAGGCGGTTCTAGCCAATGTTTACTTCAGTGGACATAATTTCGATTTTATGCTTTTCGATCTCGAGTGATACAAGTTGCTATTTCAACATTTTGCACTCAAGGATATTGATGTCAGATGGAAGATATCGTCTCAGTGATAATACATTCAATAATGCAAAGAACGTAATAAATGGAATGCGATTCTTCAATAATATAGTAACAAATTTTGTGTATGATAAAAATCGAATTCTTAAAGCAAAAATTACACGACATGCCTACGAAGCGAAGTCTGATAATAAAAGAAACGAAGAAGTTCTGGGATTCCATTCGTGGTGATAAGAAAGTGTTCTAATAGTTTGTTTTTTTGCGTTCTGGAATTTGTCCTGAAATATGGAAGAAATCCTATGTGAATAAGGGTATAGTATCCAACTACCTTGGAATTGTTACTTTGTGCGCTGTATCGAAGCTGTTTGAAATTATAGTTCTGGATTTTATAACACATAGTTGCTCTGACTACATATCAGAGACTCAGCTTGGATCCATGCCAAAGCTTTCAACTTCCCCTGCTGCGGTCGACAAAATCAATCATCACATAACGATCTCCAAGTTAAGTAGACTGGGATTAAATGGATAATTTTTTAATTGGCTTCGATCATATCTAACTGGTAATGAAATGATAGTGAAAAAAGGAGCCTGTACAACCTCACCAAGTGCTGTTACATCTGGAGTTCCTCAAGGAAGTCACCTTGGACCGTTCATAATTTTATTGTATCAACGATCTAAATTTTTCGATCAAGTGTAAGAAACTATCGTTCGCTGATGACTTTCGTATTTCATATTTCTAAATGGTTTAAATGCCACTAAATGCTCCGTCGTCTCTTTGTGTAGCAAAAAGTCTGTATTCAAGTTCGACTACAATATGCCACAAACTGTTCTCGAACGCGCATCGTCTGTTAAGGACCTGGGTGTTCTGGAAACCAAGTTAAATTTTAAAGAGCACATAGAGCTTTCAATTGTTACAATTTGACATTCGACATCGTAGTTTTCCTATTTTTTCGGATTCCCTATGTTAGAACTAATTATGGATATAACGAGACCATTGCTAGCATGTGCTGCATATATAACAAATGTTTCAATTCTTTCGACTTTCATTTATTACGTAATGTTATCAAGAAATCGTTTCTCATGTTACTGTCTCATTAGATGTAGTTACTATAGAAGCACTAGATTTAAGCAAATGTATCATTTGGATGATTTTGATCTATTGATGCAAAAGATGAGGAGTTTTTATGCCTACTTGAGAACAAGTTTGACAGAAACTAATTCCAGTGAGCTTTTCCCTGATCCAAATAAAAGAATAAAAGATGATTTCCTCCTCAGACATTCAGAGTAAAATCTTTCAGCAGAAGAAGACGCTATTATAATTGAAACTGATATTAAAAAGAGTGAATCAGATCATCCCGATGTGGTTTACCTAAAAATTCTTCTTACCAAGAAGGAAATGTTTGCCGAGCAAAAAAAAGTCGAAACAAAAAAAAATATCTTCGATGAAATCTGTTTCACTTCTTTTAAAATCACAAGTGTAAGCATTTTTATTTTTACTGTAACATTTTCCGTACATCAGAGAGTATTAATTAAGGATCAAGAATAAACCAAGTTAACTTGTGTATTACGTACAATTTATTCAGTACGTTTGTTATAGATTAATAAATGCAGTGCAACGAGTTTCTTAAAGTAACTTGCAGGATTGAGTTTCAAACAATTTTTTTTAACAATAATTTATTCTCAAATGAATGTTAAACCTGACATTTTGTATGATATTTCAGCTTTGAACAATTTCTCACCAACGTTTGATGGAAAATTGCTTACATTTTATGAATATAGATTTTAATTCCCTTATAAAAAAGTTGGCATCACTGCTTCAAATCATTTGTATTAGATTGCGCTACACAAAATAAGCAAAACTAAATATTTTCTGTTAAAAAAGTAGTTTTCCGGAAAAATAAATAGTTTTACGACAACATGCCATTTCCATTGCCTCTCGCATGTTAAATTAAAGGTTCCTATTTTACGGGTTCACTTGTAGAAGCTACGAAAAAAAATTTTGCAAGAGGAAATCCATATAGGAATGTGTTTGTTGCTAATCAAATGTGTCAGTGGAAGTAAGCTGAAACTGAGATAATTTTTCTCGAGCAGTTTTAAGGAAAACCGAAGAGTTCTAGACTAAGACACTTTTCTTGAATTGCAATTTTAAGTAGAATGAACTGATTGGTTTATTTTTCAACCATATGGAAGATTTATTGATTAAAATCAGTAAAAGAAGCGCCGGAATTTGTTTTTACGCACATATTGTTGACATTACTCATACGCTTGCAAAAAGTCTTGCTCCTTAACTAAGGGCATCGAAAAAGATGAAGAATAAAAATGAAATCGTTTTCGTTGGGTTTTTCGAAGTGACGTGCTGTATGCGGACTTATTTATTGTGTTCATATGACAAACTTATGCAGATTTTTAAATTATATTTAAGTGAATTTTCAAGTACTGCGTAAAGTATCACCTGCATAAAAATAGTTGTCTAACGCTTCGCTCGAATATCGCGCGTTTCAGTTTTCAACTTCGCGCGGATTTCGCGCGTTTTAGTGTTCGACTTCGCGCGGATTTCGCGCGTTTTGATTTTGAAATTTTTCGTAACAACCCTGATTTCGTTTGTTAGCAGAGTTTGCAATCTAGCAGACTTTTTGCAGATTTTTCAAGTACATAAACATACATTTATAAACATACGTCCAATTTAATGGCTTTTGCTATTACTGTAGGGTATTTGTTTGGTTTTTCTCGTCATAATTTTAAATTTTGAGCTCGCATAGGAGCATTTCTAGTACGCGGGCGCACAAAATTTTACCTGGCATCTCTGCCAGAATATTGGACAGTTGTTTTAACCAGCCCCCTGCTATGACGTCATGAAACTGTGGCCAGCATCTTTCTGCAAAAACCAAAACAATGAAGAAGAATGGCTAACAAAAAATTGGATATTACAAAATACTTGTTTATTCAGTACTCTTTAAAGCACTTCCCTGCAAATTATCGATCAGAATATGATCACTACGATAAGGAAATTAAGATATTACTCGAATTGAAATGCTCGAATGTTTGTTTACCATACTCTGAGCGCTCTGATTGCCCACCAAATGCCCCAGATGTTGGCTACGATAGCACTTGCTGGAGTGCCCTATCTTTGTCACCGGGCTGGTTTTAACCGCTTCGCTGTCTCTTGTATTGAAATTAACTAGCATTAGAGCCACAAGAAAAATTAATCGACTGGTGGATTCAGGTCAATTGCAGTTTCAACTGGTAATAATCCTTAGCGACCAGTGTTATTTCATTGTTCATTGAAAGCATCAACAAATATATATCTGTCAAAGACGACCAACTTTTTGGAGTGGACGATTTACAATTTTTTGTAAAAGTTTATTTTATAGTTAAAATCGACAATGTTTCGAATAAAGCACAAAGTTTTGAAGATCAAGGCATCGATTAATATAAAATATGAATGAAAAGGAAACATACTAAGCACAAAATTATCATTGTGTCAAATAGATAACATACGCTTAAAAAATCCGTGCCAGTTCTAGCCGATGGCAGATCACATACGCATTATCAAAATGAATTCATTATGATTGAAGTTTACTTAATAATTATTCTGCTAATAGAAATTTTTCATTGTAACGGTCAATTCGAAAAATATTTTTTCTGACATGTGGTCTCGAAGAGGTTGAATCGATGCGAATGACAGTTTCGCTATCTTTGCGGCATTTTGTCGCTATCTTATTGCATCGCAATCTTTTCTAGCCGACAGTGAAAATTACAATAACAAAAAAAATGAAAAGAACAACGTTGGGTAACAAAAAACGAAAAGGAAGGAAACAATTTAATAGTTTTGTCATAATACAACATTTCAATAATGTTTTGTCAAATTTTCAAGTCATTCGCAAAAGAACTCTTGGGTATGTGCGCCGAGCTCTTACCTCTTCGCAGTATAAGATAAGCAAAGATAAAGGTCCATAACTTCCAGAGTTTTTTTTTCCATAGGCATGAAAGTTTGACAAAATATCCTTGAAATGTTTTATCATAAGAAAATACAAAGGAAAAATAAATAATTATTTAAAAAGTGTTAGTTTTTAACTTCTTAAAAAATAATGTTTTATTTTATATTGGAAACTTTTAAGACATTTATCCCTGTTGTTGCGAGATGGACGAATTATTCACATGCCACAATCAAGCCCTGATATTTTGTTTTTATAGTATCCAATGGATCTAGACTCCTCCGGTTCGGTCAAAATAGAGATCCTGCAACAACCTTTTTGTGAAGAGAATGTGTTTTGGATTGTTATGCATTTTCAACAATATTATTAATTATCAATATATACGCTTGAGTTGTTGAAAAACTCCTAGAAAATGAGAGAAGCAGATAAAACTTTACTTATGAAATGCGTAAGAACCTTTATCAGCGAGAGAAAAATTGGTCTGGTTTATTCGTGGGAAAAAAATAGCTCCGGTTTATAAGAAATAAGATTAATTTGGCTCATTGAAACAGTTAACTTACTTGTATCGTTACACAAATAAGATCATAGGTAAATTGGCATTTTTGGCTCAATGGGTTTGGGAACAAATAAAAATTGCCGTTTTTTTGGAGCGAGAAAAAAAACGGTCACGAAGTTCTCGAGACCCCATTACATGAAAAAAAATGATGAAGCCAACGTCACGGTGAACGGTCGAATCGATTAAATCCATAAAGTTTGTTAGGTGGACCAAAATATATGAAGTGGCCAAAATACCTCTGTTACCCTACTACTTTATATATTGGTTGAAGTCAAAAGCGAGATATTTTAGATTTTTATATAAATCTATGAAACGAAGAATACCATGAAAAATTGTTGCAGAGTAAAAACATACAATTGGTTAGATGGATTGACTAATGAATAATGAAAATTTTATTTAAATCAACAACCTACGTTGCTAGGCGTTGCTAAGGCTACACAATACATTCGTTGGTTAGATATTGAATGACTACTTCGATTACAACACTCCTCCCTAAGCAACGAATCCAATTAACTTTATATTTTCTTTTAACTTCTGATTAGCCAGAGCTTTTGTGAACCCATCTGCAGGTTGCTGTTTTGTGTTCACGTATCCCAGCTCGACTACTCCCTGATCTAGGACATCTCGGACGAAGTGATACTTGATATCTAGATGCTTTGTCCGTGGATTATAACCTTGGTTCTGCGCGATACAGATTGCTGATTGATTATCACATCGAATGGGAATCTTTTGCACTCCGAAAATCTGTGACTGGAACTGATGCCACCAAAGTGCTTCCTGTACTGTTCGGGACAGAGCGATGTATTCTGCTTCGCACGAAGACAATGCAACTGTCGGTAAACGTATCCTGTAGTGGATTTTCTGGAGTCCGGTTCTCCTCCCCAATCAGCATCTGTAAAAACGACTAGATACGAGCAATTCTCCTTTGAATATGTTAGGCGATTTGAACGTGTTCCTCGCAGATACCGTATGATACGCTTGACCGCTGTCCAGTGATTACGTCCAGGATTCGCGTTGAATTTGCTGACTTGATTAACAGCGAAACTTATATCGGGACGCGTTGCCTACGCCAGACAGGTGAGACAGCCTACTGCCTCCTGGTAGGGAATCTGCTTCATTTCGCGTATTTCTTCCTGTGTCGTCGGAGACATTGATTTATCCAACTTGACACTCGCCTCTGCTGGCGTGGATACTGGGTTGCAGGTTACCATATTGAACCGTTGCAAAATGCTGTCGATGTAGTGCTCCTGATCCACCCACAGTTTACCATTCTTTTTGTCTCGCGTAATTCTCAGTCCTAAGCAGAAACGCGCTTCACCAAGATCCTTCATTCTGAAGCGATTGTGAAGGAACGATTTCAACTGTTGCTTCAGCTTGTCATTGTTCGTGAATATCATGAAATCGTCGACATAAATAGTAACGAAAATCATTTTTTATCGTTGATTCGGAAATACAGGCACGGATCAACATTTGATTGTTCTAATCCGAATTCTTTCAGCGCTTTGTCCAGCTGGTTGTTCCAAACACGGCTCGACTGTTTAAGCCCATAAAGTGCTTTTCGTAACCGACATACTTGCTTTGAAGTGCCAGCAAATCCTGTCGGTGGTTCCATGTAGATGACCTCGTTCGATAAATTGCCTTGGAGAAATGCAGTAACAGCATCCATTTGCTCTATATCTAGATCATGCTTCACTGACAGCGCCAGTAGGTAACGAATGGTGGAATAACGCACCACGGGGGAATAAACCTCATCGTATTCGATGCCAGGTCGCTGTGAGCACCCTTTGACGACCAGACGCGCCTTGTACCGCTCAGGGTGCGTTTACGTAGTTATAGTAAATGCATTCATTTTCGATGCAAGCATGTAACGCACATCTGAATCGATTGCATAAATTTATATCAGTGTAATGATGGGCTATTCTTGTAGTTTTCTTAACAGTTTGTTATTGTTTCAGGTGTCAAAGTTGATATTACAAGCAGGGAAATAAGACTTTCCGTTGATTTAAGTTTAGTTTAAATTAATTGTGCAGGTGAAGATTCGTACATATTTTTAAGGGTTCTACAAATATTCTGTAGATGCAGATTTAAATTTTTTCAAACATTTGTCAAATAGGCAGATTTTTCGAATTGGTTAGTTTATTTGCTCGATCGACACAAATGTTAACACAGACTTTTTAAAACTGCAGAAATTTGAACCTTCGATCTGGCATCGTTAATTACAAGTTACAATATCTACCTATGGCTGATATACGGAAACGTTCTCTGGAAAGAGAAGAAAAGAACAAATCTATCGACATAACCAGTTTATTCGAACTGGTTTCGGAAGAAGAATTAATATATTCAGTACGTCACCCATATCACAAATTCGTGCATCGGTCAATGCAACATGGAGGCGCATCGCTCAAAAGTTAGAAACAGGTAAATTAGTAGACTTCCTGATTTTGAAGAATAATCTCTATTTGATAATATTTATTTTAGATCCTCAATCTTGCAAAGATATCAAATTGTTTGGATCTCTCGTTCCATCAGTGATTTAAATGATTATGTTAATTTAAGAACGTAATGTAATTGAACCAGCTTGATCTTTAATAAATGTAAACTACTGCTAAAAGGACAAGGTCGGTGTGTTTTTGTGTATGTAATAAAACTGTGCCCTAGATTATCTCGGTGATGCCTTGACAGATTTTCACAAACTTAGATTGAAATGAAAGTTATCTTGGTCCCATAGCCTAATATTAGATATTATTTGCATCGTACTTCCGCAGTGAGAATGGCATACACAAAGTATGTCTATTGTTCAGCAAGTTGCGGCATAACCGATGACTTCATATCATATGAATTGAAGGATATTATATCGTTTCTCACCCAATGCAGTAAGGAGCTATAGTCAGAAGGGATCATTGTTCTTACTAGAGTGAGTGAAACCTCTAAATCCTTTCGAAGGTTGGAGGTATTATTAAGTGTGCATTTTGTCACCAGCAGAACGTTGCAAACTGATGTTTCTTTTGTGCTGTTTTCCTGCTTATGTACTACTTAATTCCTCTCCATGTTCTTCTTATCCTTCCCTTCCCACCAGGAAAATGACGAGAAGCCACGGCAAGGTACAAATCTCCAAATATTCAGGGGAACCTGCCACTACTATTAATTTGTTTTGACTCCCGATTCGGGTTGATGAGGGTCAAATATGCACTCAATTATCGGAAAATTACTGAGCCGATTTTACAAACTTAGGATCAAATGTAAAGTCTTATGATCTCATCGAGTACTGATGAGTAATCTTTGGATTTGACTTCATAGGACGTATTATTAAACTCGAAACGAACGATTTTTTGTACAAGCACTTGTACGAAAAGACGATTCGACTCGGCTGGCCCAGGTTCCAGAATCACCATATATTGTATAAGTGTCAAAAAACACACTATTACTTCACTATGTGGATTAAAGATTATCCGAGTTATACTGTTTATATGAAAATGCTCAATGCTTTATGTAACTAACGTAAATAAAATACTATCAATTGTTTGATTCAAAGAAATAATTACCGAATACTTTTTATTTTATTGTGGAACTATATTATGCTTAGCAATACATCAATGAAATTACATTTCTCCAGATAAAATTGCATTATTTATACATGCTACCGAATTTTTTCATACCAAATTTTGCAATAAGTTTTGTCGTTGTTTTTTATAATCATTGCTCGATCTCAAACTGGTGAAATTAACACTAGTGAATACGGTGGATGATTTCGCTATTTGCAAACTCACGTACAACTCTCGTTGCTTATTATCCGATATCAAAAGGTTATGAAGCACAACGCACGCCTTAACTATTTTTTCTGTAACAATCAAACTGGCGTTAATACGATTTGAAAGAATTCTCCATGCAGCGCAAGTGATGCCGAAGGTTCGTTCAACGCATTGTCTGGCTCTTGAAATTCTAGCATTATAAATTCTTTCTTCGGAAGTGAGCCACTGCCCACTTATTGGCCTCAGAATGTTGCGATGGAGT
The DNA here is from genome assembly GCF_030247185.1 of Malaya genurostris. Taxonomy (NCBI): domain Eukaryota; kingdom Metazoa; phylum Arthropoda; class Insecta; order Diptera; family Culicidae; genus Malaya; species Malaya genurostris. The sequence goes on from NC_080571.1 coordinate 72,819,868, forward strand.
GGAAATGCTTCATATGCGACAAGGTAATATGGGAACGGTACGTAATCATTTGGAAGTGGCTTGTCAGGTGGAAAATTCAGACGATTACTAGAAAGAAGCTCTCCAAAAAGAGTTTCTTTGAACGTTCCTCCATCACTAGCACTACCATACTGGCCAATATCAATCCATGTATATAAACATGCTGCGTCGCATACCGCGAGCAGGACTATGCTGAAGGTTTTTTGTAATTGTAAAGCATTGTGCCTGTAATGTAAAAAATGTTTCTTATTGAGTTGAGCTGATAAGCAAGCTTGCGTATAATCATAATCTTTAGCCTAAAAAAGGCTGAATGCTTTTTCCTGCTCAACTACAGTTTTCGTACTGCAAATCTCCGCTTCCTACATCTGCGCCTGGATGAAAAAAATAATTTTCAAACCATTTAACGAAACTGATTACGCAGTTCATTTATATAACAATCGGTTTTAAAAGTTTGTATTGCCTTCGACCATTTTTCATTTTCCTCCTGTTCTGGACAAAAGCTGTAGCATTCACCAAAAACAACATACTGCATTGAAAAAATTGAATGGATCGCATTTGGGCGAGAAATTGTTTTTAATTTTTTTTGCGCACTGAATAATAACAACAAACCAGATGTTTCAAAATTGTCAAATTTGACATTTACTGCAATAAAATACAACCCTTGGAAGCCAGGGTTGTGCTAATTTTTCATAACGTTATGCATTACACGCTCGCATTTCGTGCAAAATGCACTTAAAATTGTGAAATATTCAATACTGTTTTTAATCAGTAATTTCTCAGGTACATAATGTTTTTATAGCGTCAATTCTTCTAAAAATTAATATACTATCGATTGTATTAAAATTCTAGCCCGAAAATTGCATATTTACATGAAAGCACAAAACCTGCATTTTATGCATGTTTTACGTAAACGCACCCTCAATGTCACCAGATGGTCCTCGCTTTGTCTTGAAGACCCATTTGTTACGAATAACTTTCCTATCGCTTGGCAGACTAGTCAGCTCCCATGTTCCGTTTTTTCCTCCAGAGCAGCGATTTCCTCACGCATGGCCGCAATCCACTTTTCGCGATCCGGGCCGTTAAGTGCTTCTTCGTAGGTTTGAGGGTCATCGAGAGACGTCTTAGAACACATCGGTATAGGCGGGGGGGGGGGGAAACAACGTCACCAGAAAACGAAATATAGGTAACGTAATCGGAATACTTGCCTGGAATTTGGCGCTTCCGGTCGCTGTGCCTATACCCTTGCTGCTCTACAGCTGGTCTAACAAGTTGCGAGGGGAGCGCAGGCTCGTTGTCGGCATCCAGAAACTCAGAATCACTTGAATTGCTGCTGGATGTTGCTAAATCTTCAGTTCCATTGTTGTAGATATCATAGTTGATATCCGGTTCCTCAAGTGAACGTTGTGTTAAGCTCGGTTCATCAACTGAATACAACTCCATGAACTGTATCTGCTGCTGACTTTCGTTCATTTCGATTACATCTTGTGGTTCTCCCTCTTGAACAATGATCACGTCGCGACTAATCAGGATATCACGCTTGATTGGATCATACAATTGGTATCCCTTGCTTGATTCAGCATATCCCACGAAAACTGTTTTCTGGGATATTGTGTCGAACTTCTTTCTTCTTTTCTTAGGAATGTGAACATATGCTGTCGAACCAAAAATCCTCAAATGATGTAAATCGGGTTTTCTACCGGTCCAAGATTCTTCCGGTGTTGTCATGATTGACTTCGTCGGGCTTCTATTAACAAGGTACGCCGCTGTTGAAACCGCCTCGGCCCAAAATTTCTTTGGTAAGCGCGAATCATTCAGCATACTTCTGGCTTTCTCGATGAGTGTCCTGTTCATCCTTTCCTCTACTCCGTTTTGCTGAGGGGTGTACAGACAAGTCTTTTCGTGACGCACTCCATCTTTCATCATGCTTGTTCTGAAGGTTCTGTTGACGTACTCGGTTTCGTTGTCCGTTCTCAAAGCCTTTAGCTTTCTTCCTGTTTGGCGCTCAGTCATGGACTTGAAACTTTCGTATGTTTCAAAAGCTTGTTTCTTATGTTCCAGGAAATAGACAAAAACCTTTCGACTTGCATCGTCGATGAACGTCATTATATAACGACTTCCACCGAGAGAAGAAACTTCGATGGGTCCAACCAGATTCGAGTGGACTAAATCCAGTAGCCCTTCGGCACGCGATACACTGGAAGGAAATGGATTACGTACTTGCTTACTCTCAATGCAAACGATGCACTCTGGTGTGACGTCATTTGCCATTTTGAAACCTTCTGCCATCGTCACTAGTTTCTTCATACTTTGACGATTGAGATGTCCGAGTCGTCTATGCCAATTGCTAGTACTCGGTGTCAGTAGCGCTTCCTCAATCCTTTGGTTAAGCATATACAGGCCGCCTACCTGTGTACCAGATGCAATCACGTTGCCATCACTCTCTCGAACTTCACATCCCTCTGCATTGAAATACACAGTCAACCCCTTTTGACAAATTTGATCGACAGTAGATTGGCAGCTAGTTCCGGAATCTGCAGCACTTCCTTCACTTCGATGGGTCCTTCTTTGAGATCAAGCTTGACCAGTCCCTTCGCGATTGACATCATACTACCGTTGTTTGCTGTTGCCACCGGATGCGCCATGTGCTGTTGCATAACAAACCTGTTGCCACTACGAGACATGTGGCATGTGGCACCAGAATCGAAATACCACTCCTTACCGCTTACCTTGCCTATCGCAAAAACACTGCACATAGCTTTGCTAGCCGTTTTTGGTGAGATTAGGTTTTTCTTCTCCGGACACTTTGCTGCAAAATGCCCATGCTTTTTGCAGTTGTGGCATTTGTCATCTTTCTTTGCCGCATTACTTTTGCCTCCACGCCGCTTAGCATTTTGATTGGAATAAAACACTCCGTTTCCACCAGCAATTTTTGGTTCTTTTTGCAGCTTTACGTCTTGTAATATCTTGGCTTTCACCGCGTCCGATGTCAACGCAGTGCCCGATGCCTCGAGTCCCATTATCATGGGTTCATAATGTTCCGGAAGTCCCATTAGTAACAACGCAGCTAGCCATGAGTCGTCGACCTTGAAACCGATTCCCGCAAGTTTGTGTTCATCAACGTACGCTTCTACGCTGCCGCATTCGTCCAAACGAATCGACGTTAGCTTTCTCAGCAATCCGATTTTTCGTGTTAGACCGTTGTCCTGAAAAGCATTCCGCAGTTTTCCCAGGCTTCTTTGGCGTCTTTTGCGTCCTGGACGAGACTGTAATTAGTCGTCTCCAGACTCAAACAGATGGTGGCCATCGCTCGCAAACTCGTTTCTTCGTCGATTTCTTGACCTTCAGTCACCGACACAGCGCACAGTGATGCCAAGGTGGCAGAAATCCAAAAAATAAATTTATTTTTTTCCTGCGCTGTATTAATTTTGTTTGAATTCTTATATAAGTGAAGGATTACAGTTTAAAGCATAAAAATTTTTGAATAAGAAATAATCTCTCCATATCCTCTCAAAGATAGGGTATTGTAAACTTTCTTTTCATCCTTCCATACAAAATATATGGCGCAATGACGATGTTTTGCGATTAAAGTTCTATATAGGTAGGAAAGGGCTGCCACTGTACAATAGTATTTGATTTTATAGCATTTTTTCTCTACTTTTCAGAAACCACTATGCGATTCTGCACATTTCTGCACCTTAAAGGATATTTTCAATAGTTTGCGGGGTCGACAATAAAAATCACAGAAACAAGAGCCAGACTTTTGTAACTGTGGTCGGTTTCAGTAAATGAAGCCATGAAGATCTTCATATTGCGTCCGCTTTTCATGCTCTGTCCAAACGCATTTGAGTTTCTAATAATAAATAGCGCTTTGTTGATCCCACCACATGCACTTTTTCTGTTCTCCGGAACTTTCTTGTAGTCCATATAAAAATTCCCAAATTTGAACCACGAAAACCACTTTATGCACTTATTTTTTCGTCATTTTTCATAGTTTAATAAGATACTTTAACATAATAAAAATCCACTAATATTAGTAAAGCGGTAGTATTCAACCAAATTTTATTTTGTACTAGTTTATGTGTTCTTTCATAAAGGCGAAATACTTAAAAAATGCAAAATGCAGAGCATTTTCCAAAAATTAGAATTTTTGTTAAAAACAAAAAAAAAAACATTTTTTTGATTGTTACTCTCCCATCTTCAATCATAGTGCAATAAACTACATCAGTTGTGTGTTACAGCATATCAGAAAATTAAAATATTAAGATAAGCCCTTCTGGAGAAAATTGATATTTACAAGATATAAGGAAAAGTTTTTTTCTCTGTGTATACATTTTCCACACAGGTTTAATCATTATTCGAAACATTAGTTAAAGCTCCTAATCAACCACGAAATAAATAAAAATACACAAGTTAATTTATTAAAAAAAGTCGTCATTTTCCGGTCCATAGCGAACGGTGCATCATGTCACTTTTAGGTGGATCGAATATTTTTTCATACGTTATCAAGATGGAAATATATTCAAAGACCTCAAATTATTAATAAAAAATCATCCAGCTGACCTTTATCGACGTATTTATGGTTTTTGCCAACTTTTGTATGGAGAGGCATCACTGTGCAGCGTTCCAGGATCCCTCACGAATGAGCGTCATCTTCATGGCGAACGCCCACGTGGCGTAATTTTCTCGTCCCTTGAGCTTCTCAATGAACGGTAAAGCGACTCCGCTGAAACGACCGTTTCCTGCTACTGGTACTCCAGCACCGGCTGCATTGCCATCTCCTCCACCGTTGTTCATCGTAAAATGATTATTCTTGGATTAATCTTCTTTCTTCTAGTACTGGGCCCATAACCTGTTGCAGAGTAAAAACATACAACTGGTTAGATGGATTGATTAATGAATAATGAAAATTTTATTTGAATCAACAACCTACGTTGCTAGGCGTTGCTAAGGCTACACAATGCATTCGTTGGTTAGACATTGAATGATTACTTCGATTACAACAAAAATAAAACATTTATTTCAGAAAACTAGCATAGATTTTCAATAGCTGAAAATGAAAAGTAACTAATAACGTCGTGGGATCTCGAATCGACAAGCCTCCAGAAATCGTTTTGTTGTCACTGCCATCCAACCGAAGCCGAAGTCGAGATCCGAGAACTCCCACAACACTACCGATGCAGTTTGAGGTCGCATTACATGGGTTCAGTGTCTTTAGCTTCATACCGATTTTGAACTCGTTTTGCGGTGGACCAGCGGCCTGTTTGAAGCATTCGGCAGGAGCGGACACACTTCCGGACTCACGTAGGCACTCCCACCGTCCAGTCTAACACATAGAAACTTTCATACTGGAATGGTCCGGTCGATGTAGTGAAAAAATGTAATTAAATAACAATTCTCGCAAATATTTACACTACTTACACTTTGAGGGCCACTGTTCGTCATTTTCCAAATCGAGTTTTTTACACCGGAAGTTCACGTAGATTGTTTGACGTTTGGTCAATTCACGTAAACCTTATGTGATGACTCTATTCATTTCAGGGGATGTTCGTATAACATTCATTTTCGTCACGTCAAATATTCAATTTGACATTTGAAACCATTTTACGTGATTTATGAAGTGAATCGAACGTGAGTTTCTATTTGAGTGTGGTACGTCAACAAGTTAAATTACTGCATCTGGAGTGAAGATCATGAAACTAACAATCACCTCCCTGCTATGAAAGCTGGTTCCTGAAACCAACGTATTTTGTCTTGGTGGCGTTGTTGTCAACAGTATGTTAAGCTACTTTCATACCATTTTGATACGCACCGGATATAGTTATAGAAATTTTGTCTTATACTAAAAATCATAAATTTTTTAATCCAGAGCAGAGAAATCGAAGGCGTAGAATTTTTATCGGCAACCGTGCAGTAATGTTATGTTATTGTTATGTTGTGAAAACAGTATTTAGTTGTACTTGTATCTTTGAAATAAAAATGATATTCTATAAATTATCTCTGAAATCATCAGAGTCATTCCAAAAAAAGTTCCTGCTGTGTTTCGTTTGTTTGTATTTTTAATAAATATGAATAAATATAGAGAGAATGGAAAGAATATTAGGAAATATTTTTTAAGGCTTAGCTTAGATATTGCAAACACACTTAAATTATCCATTTCTTACATGCTACGAGAAGATTTTTTTTCAATTTTCAATCAGTTTTATTACATATAAATAGTGGTATTGTAACAGTAGTCATTTAATTAGCTCATTTATTTTATGCTAACAAAATGTTTTCTGTTTTTTTTTTAATTTTGACAGATGCTATCTGAATAATGTCTCTATTGAAGGCTACAGGAATTTTATTAGTATGTCAAACCGAGGACTTATTGATCGACATCTTAGTTGGCTCGGTTTCTTTTTATGGAATTTGTTACGTGTAAGTTGTATGTATAAAGCATTGGCATTACATTCTTTTTGTGAAATTTGGTATTTCTGTTTCAACAGACTTCGAAACCGATTCTTAGCGTACAGAATTATTCCGTGGCTAGTACTACGATCCTGCTGACACTAAGAATCCTTCCAGGTCGGAGACTGGCTTGTAAGGCCATTGATCTGCCAACCCGGTAGTTGTATGTATACTAAAGACATTTACTACTCATCATATTCATTTCAAATATTTTCCGATCGAGAATAAAGCATCATAGATCAGCACAATTTGAAAAAAGAATTGAAAGAGGAAAAACTAATAGAAACTTTCTAAAACAATATTGCAGGATCAGTTCTGGCATGAAATGGTAAAAGTTACGGGTCCCGTTTCTGCAACCGTTCGTGCCGCACTGGAACAGACAAAATTCATACATGTTGGTTTGAAGTTTCTGGATGATCAGGTAATCGACACAGTGGAAGCGGACATTCGTCGTCTACCGGCAATGCTGCGAAAATCCGAAGACGAAGTCGCTCAAATGCTAGCGTACCCAGGAGATATTAACGAATTTCGTTTCATGGTCGGTGAGCGAAGCGTGATGAAGTTAATAGCAGAGAACGTGCGGCAATTTGGTTTTAATTGCTTCTACAAAATGTCACTGAGCGGGACTCAGAGGTCTGTCGAACAACAAACTTATATTGCCTGTATGGATAATGCGCAGCAAACTACCAGTGATTCTGTGAAACCAAAGAAACAAAGGTCCTACAGCACTTCAAAACGGTCTAGTTCAAGTATTCCTTGGGTACGAATTTCCGCCAACTCTGTGGATGACAACCGAATACTGAATGTAGAGGAAGAAGAAGTCAAAAGTAAAATTCGCACTTATTTTGAAAAAAAGTAAGTGCCTTTCCGTTTCCAACGCTTGTGAATCTCATTTACAATTCAACCATTTCCAGATGCGACGAAAGCGAAGAACAAGTACTTTTCTGTCAGCAACTGGTCGACATTAGGGTGGAAGTCGAGCAGGATAGCTGCGGTGACATGGCACGCATCACCTGTCCTTTCTGTGATCAGGTGACCGCTCAGATTCGACGGGACAAATCTGGCAGCTGGAAAATATCAAACTTTTCGGCTCATATCAAATACCATCACAATGATCTCAACTATCCGGGAAAGAAGTCACTCCTGGAAATATCTGACACAGAAAGTAGACCGAAAAGTAGGTCGGCTCGGAAAAGATCTCGCAGCATCTTTTCCATGCAGGATTTCGTTGATGCGCACTGCGAACAGACCGTTGATCAGCTGGATTCGGCCATTAAAATCGAAGTGTTAGAGGTGTGAATTATCAGTATTTAAGAATATATTTAATGTAAAGTTTTATTATCGAACTAATTAGTTACGCTAGCAATCTCTAAAAATTGAAAATACTTTTCGTAAATAGAAATACAAAACGAACAAAACTTTGTTTTCCACTAAAAATTCCTTACTCTTCATTATCCGAGACCGGGTGTCAATTAAAACCTTTTTCTGTAACAATTTTAAACAATCATAACGCAGTCATTTGTTGATGGATTTATATTTTTATGCAATATTATATATTGTATCAAAGATAAACTCATGATAAGGTGACTGATGAGTTACTTAAAAACGAGCTTCAAGACTGCCCCAGAATGTATGGACGCACTTTGATTTCGCTGTAAATAATTAACAAGTGTTAGACATTCAAACTTTATTCGATATACTGATAATATTAGACTACAACAACAGAATATTATTCTCAACATTTGCTACTTAGCCATTGTAGACTAGCTAACGCACCTTCTTGCGAACGTTCCTCATTAAATGCCGTACAGACTTCGAATCATGGGTAGAAGTCGTGGCTTCGAATCATGGGTAGAAGTCGTTTTTGTAAACATTCCATGATGTATATTTCGCTGTTCGTTGACGCAGTGGTGATGAAGAGTTTCGAAATCTTACCGCAGTTACAAATTGCTTTCCAGACCATAGCTTTCTTACCAAATTTTTCGTCTTCAATCGATGTCTCGGACTGGTTTAACACTTGCCCTTCTCGCACTGTATAATATTGTGGTCCCGGCAAGGATTTGTAATCGAGTTTCACGTAGGTTTCGTCGTCCATGATTATGCAGTTCAAATTTCCAGCAAGAATCGTATTGTACAGCTTTCGAACCCTCGGCTTGATCGATGCTTCTTGTTTCGGACTACGTTTTGGTTGTTTCTGCTTCTTATAGGTTCGAAGACTCAAACGTTCTTTAGAACGAAGAACACTTGACTTCGAAGTGCCCACTTTTTTGGCCACATCCCGAACTGAAACCTCCTTCTTTTGCTCGAACGCCTTCAGTATACGTTTATCCAAGTGAGGGTTAGCAGGACCTTTTTTTTGACCCGTTTTCGGTTTATCCTCAAAGGTGTTATCCTCACCGAACTTCCTGGTTGCATTTCGCACGGCTTTTTCACTTACTTCTATTTTTGCTATCATTCTCAGTTACAGTCCGCGTTCTGTGCACCATTTGTACACAATTTTTCGACTTTGTTCTGCTGAAAGTCCACGCATTTCGAAACAAACTAATGAAAACGAATAAACAACTGCACAAGTGGTTAGAGAATAGTGTAAACAACAGGACGCAGCCATAAAAATTGACAGATTCTGAACCATTGCGAAATGGCAGCGGTTTTCTGGTTGCGTCCCGGGTTGGCGGTTCAATGCATAGGACGCTAGTCTTAACAGATCGGCTGAAAAGTTTGTATCGTTTCTATGAGAGGGCGCCACTAGAATTAAATCCATACCATTTTCAGTTAGTACCAACCTTCAAAAGATACGTGTATAAATTTGACAGCTGTCTGATTATTAGTTTGTGAGATATCGCATTTTGAGTGAAGCTACTTTTGTTATTGTGAAAAAATGGAAAAAAAGGAATTTCGTGTGTTGATGAAACACTATTTTTTGATGAAAAAAAGTGACGCCGATGCCAAAAAATGGCTTGATGAGTGTTATCCAGACTCTGCACCGGGCGAAGCAACAATTCGTAAGTGGTTTGCAAAATTTCGTACTGGTCATATGAGCACCGAAGACGATGAACGCAGTGGACGTCCAAAAGAGGCTGTTACCGATGAAAACGTGAAAAAATCCACAAAATATTTTCAATGACCGTAAAGTGAAGTTGATCGAGATAGCTGACACCCTAAAGATATCAAAGGAACGTGTTGGACATATTATTCACGAATATTTGGATATGAGAAAGCTTTGTGCAAAATGGGTGCCGCGTGAGCTCACAATCGAACAAAAACAACAACGAATTGATGATTCTGAGCAGTGTTTGGAGCTGTTATATCGAAATAAAACCGATTTTTTTCGTCGATATATAACAATGGACGAAACATGGCTCCATCACTTCACTCCGGAGTCCAATCGACAGTCAGCTGAGTGGACTGTACGCGATGAACCGAACCCAAAGCGTGGAAAGACTCAACAATCGGCCGGTAAGGTTATGGCGTCTGTATTTTGGGATTCGCATGGTATAATTTTCATCGACTACCTTGAAAGAGAAAAACCATCAACAGTGACTATTATATAGCGTTATTAGAGCGTTTGAAGGACGAAATTTCAAAAAAAACGGCCTCATTTGAAGAAGAAAAAAGTTTTGTTTCATCAAGACAATGCACCGTGTCACAAGTCGATGAAAACCATGCTGAAATTGAACGAATTGGGCTTCGAATTGCTCCCTCATCCACCGTAATCTCCAGATTTGGCCCCCAGTGACTTTTTCCTGTTCTCAGACCTCAAGAGAATGCTCGCTGGTAAAAAATTTAGAAGCAATGAAGAGGTAATCGCTGAAACTGAGGCCTATTTTGAGGAAAAGGACAAATCGTACTACAAAAATGGTATCGAAAAGTTGGAAGATCGCTGTAATCGCTGTATCGCCTCTGATGGCAATTATGTTGAATAATAAAAACGAATTTTGGCGAAAAAATGTGTGTTTCTATTAAACGATACGAACTTTTCAGCCGAACTGTTATAAGCCAGTTGTCGTATGTTCGAGCCCCGACCTGGAAGGGTTCTTAGTGTCAATAGAATCCATAGTACTAGCCATACAATGATTCTGTACGCTAAGAATCGGCTGCGAAGTCTGTTGAAACAGAAAGGCCAAATTCCACAAAAGGAATGTAATGCCAAGACTTTGCCTTTTCTGGTTGCGTCCATACTTTCTAGGACAGTCTTTAAGCTTGTAGAAATGGGTTCAATCATCTCCGAGTAAAAGAAAGAATGTAGTGAGACTTTTACACTTTTACACTGTTCATAAAATGAGCGAATATTCAATGATATTTATGTCACTGTCAATCGGATTGATTGAGCACCCAACTCAGGCAAAATGTCTAGCACTGAACCGATCGAGCACTGAAAAATCATGCAGTCGAGTAAGAATTCATTGCTCATTCGGACATTTCGCTAATGTGTGGTTTGTTGTAATCGGTTTAGCCATCTCGGAGAAAATTGAAGACAAACACTAGAAAACGTCCTAAGAGGCAAATAACAATTTCTCTATCGGTAATCCCTCTCTCTAGCACTTCACATAGGATAATAAAAAAAACATCGACTTTCGATATACACTGTAGAATTTATTACAATTTGTCGTAATAATTGAATGCGAAAATAAACAAAGAGAAACCGTTATTTGCACTTGGGACCTCTTTTTTTCTAAGTGCAAAGTTCTCTTTGTTTACTTTCTGTTTCAATTATTATGGAAAATTCCAGTAATTTCCAATAAATTCTACAGTACATATCGAAAGTAGATGATTTTTGTTATTATCCTATGCGAAATGTTAGATGGAAGGATTGCTAATTAGACCGTACTATTTGAAAGAGAAAGTAAACAAAGAGAAACTATCGTTCTCACTTGGGACCTTTCCTAATGTTCGTCTTAATTTCTTTGTTTCCGTTGTTTATTCATTTCTATAAAAGCACGAGGTTCAATATCAAGACAACAAAGTATGTATGATGTCACATAGTTCTATCAAATGATGAATAGGAAATGACAGTTCAAATGACATCGCTCGGAATCTTCGCTACGTGAATTGCATGAGCTTTCGTCCAACGAATTGCATGATTTTTGATACTTCCGGTATCCACAAATTCTCCACACACGTAAATCGGACAGAACACGAACTATGTCCGTCTGAAATTTTCAAGCTAACCACAACTCCGCGATTCTGTTCGAAATCCCTCTCATATAGAAAAGCTATGCTATGAAAGTGTGTGACAAATAAGGTCACTCGATTTTCTCAGATGGCTGAACCTATTTTCATAAACTCAAATTTAAATTAAAAGTCTTATGATCGCTATTGAATTTTATTCTGAATCAACTTCCGGTTCCGGAAATACAGGGTGATATGCACCAAAAAAATTATTACTCACTATTCACAGAGATGGCGTGACTGATTCTCATAAACTCTCATTCAAACGAAAGGTTATATAGTCCCAAAGACTGCTATTGCATTTTATCCGGATCCGACTTTCGGTTCCGAAATTAAAGGGTGATATGTGCAAATCTATTTTAAAATGTGCACTCAATTTTCTCGGAAATTTTTTAATTGAATTTTACAAACTAAGATGCAAATAAAAGATTTTAGAATTTTTTAAAAAGTTCTCGAAAAGTTGATCCAGATCCGACTTTCGGTTCCAGTATTACAGAGTGATAAGTGGGAAATTGGCATTTTCGTGAGTATTTTTTCACAAATGATGGCGAAACGAGGTTCGAAATTTTATAGAACTTACAGGTAATTTCATATAGTTGGCAGAACTTGTTGGTTATTCGATATAAAATATTATTTGGGACTGCTAGTCCCCGGTTTCCGTTTCCGAAAGCACCGGTAATAGCGACGAAAAGCTACAAAATCGGAACTGATTTCGATTGAACCGATGTTCACAAATCATGATTTAAATTAAACTTGTCAGTGTCTTAAAAGATACTGTGCAATTTTATCCAGATCGGACTTCCGGTTCCGAAATAAGATGGCAATGAGTGTCAAAACTTTTAAACTGTCACACAAAATAATGCAAAACCGGTACGCATGTACTGGTACGGAAGTAGAAAACACGACCACCTAGCACACAGCATGATTTGTTCAATTTTGTATAGCGTTCAGAGTTGCCAAATTTAGATCTATATTAACTTGACATAATTGTTTACAAATTAAAAAGGTTATGGTAGTTTATACCCAAAGAAAGTTTTTGATTTTACTCAAGTTTGAAAGAACAAATTTTGAAAGAATCTTGTAGTGATGTTTCGTAAAATATAGGTAGTATGAGAAAGGCATCATTACACCACTAGGTGGTTTAAATAAGGTTTTCCGTATAAGCCTCGATTACAAAAATTAACACATACATCCAATGACAGCCTAGACATAATGTAAACAGAGCGACGGATTGTTCAACAATTGTTAGAAGATGATTGATTGATGAAGAAGATGAATCAACGCGAATTCAAGTGACGTTCGATCAAAGAAAAACGATGTTTTTACAAAGCCGTAACGAGCGTTGTCTCGGTATTTCCTGAATCGATAGAATCAAAATTGAACGAATATATCAAATATCGAATGTCAAGTGCTTGTCAATGTTGTTAGGGACAAATCAAAGTCAATGTTTTGGTTCATGTAACTTGTATTTGGACTGATATGCGGTTTGCACTAGATTTGTTTCATCGCTGAAACGAAGAGTAAAGCTCTACAGTTCCTGATGTTACTCAGTTACTAGTTTCATGTAGGGTTTGATAATCAACAGGAAACGGCAATACCCAATGATTCGCATTACTTTACATCCATAACATTAGAGTTCAAAACATTTCTATTGGATGATTAGTGCGCTAATCGTTTGTACGTTTTGCTTACAAGTAGGTAATTCAGATCATTCCTTTTCAGATCGAACTTTCAAATTGCAAAACGTACAGCTAAATCTAGGCTAGAGCGAGATTAGTTGCAAATTTCTAAAGACATCTAGAAATTCAATGACGCCGGTAGTGCCCCGTGGTAGGCAATCTTTGCTTCCATCCATTTCGTATGGATCAACCGTTCCAGCGGAGAGGAGCTCATGTCGTTCTGTTTCCTTTCACCATCCTGTTCTCCATCGTCCACTCCTTCGTCCTGTTGTCGGTTGTCCACCGTCATCGAAAGGTAACAACCGGCACAGGTGTAATAGTGCAACTCGAATCGTTTTTCGGCATGATAATTTCTCAACAGTTCACGGTTGGAGTTGAACAGCACTCCGTAGTGACCACAGCAGCAGCTTACCCAAACCGGTGTGGCGGGTGTTTTCAAGCGGGATCCCGGCTGCCGAGACGCCGAACGCATTGCTTCGTTTTCACCTTCCCAGATTAGTAGACCGATCGCGCCGCGACCAAGAATTCCGAACTGTGGTAGAGCCTATAGAGAAAAATGAAAAACAGAAAAACACCAATTTCCTTCCAAAAAAAGCCGGGTTAAAACTTACGTAGTGATCTTCATCGCCCACGTATACGACTCCGTTATGCAAGTAGGGTGTTGCACGTCCTGTCAGCAGTAATGTAACAACATTCAGTGACCCTTCCTCGTGTGGTCCCATCAAATGAGCACCCTTTGGCGCATCTAGATCAGTTCGCAAGTTTTCCATTCCACGTGTCATGACGGCACTGTAGAGTAAAAGCAACGCTCCCGGGCCAGGATTCTCTGTGAACTATGAAACGTAGAGACGATGACTAATACATTTGAAATTAACAATAAAGATGCTTCTCACGTAGGGCAAGTAGCGCTTCATGAAGATCTGCATCTCGTCCAGTTTGGTGAACTCGAAGAAGTACAATTTCTCCGTAACGTTATCCTGGAAGTAGACATGGCTATGTGGAATGTGCGAGGCCTCCCCGGGAAGTACAATCAGTGATTTGGTCTTCTCACCAATGTTCCACAGAATGTCCGAAATCGCCAGATATAATGCTTGTGCTTGCTCTGCTTCCGTAGGTTTCAGCAGATCTTCCAGTGGCACAGACTTTTCTCTAGGCTTATTGTCGAATATAAAATGCTTAATGATGAAGGCTTGCAGCACCGATTGCATTCCGCGGGTGGCGTTTCTAGGCGTCCTGAGCCCGTAAGGGTATTCCTGTAACGAAAGGAAGGAACACCTTTTACATCATTACTGTTGGAACGCGTACAAATACAATTGGAAAAGAAATATTCATACTCCATTGACGGGACCGAAATTGATTCCGGTGCGGGTCCATTCGCCTCGCGGTGGACTTGCTGCGGAGCCAAAAACTGTTTGACGAAGTTCCTGGAAATATAAACAAAAAACGCATTCCGTTATTTTTGTAGGAAGAAACCATAATAAAATAGACGACAATATTATCATGAAACAATATTACATAAAATACATAAAAATACATAGTAGAATTCAATCGTGTAAAAAATTTAATTCTGTCATAAATATTCTACTAAACTATTAAGGATTTAATTCTTGTGGTAAACGAGCTACAATGCGTCACTTTTAAGGAAGTTATAGATGTTATGAAGTGTTATATACGTTACTCTTTTGTAAGTTATAGGTGTTACGAAGCGTTACTTTTTTGTTAGTTATAGACGTTATAAGCGTTACATGCGTTACTTTTTTGTAAGTTATAGGCGTTACGAAGCGTTACATGCGTTACTTTTTTGTGAGTTATAGGTGTTACGAAGCGTTATATGTGTTACTTTCTTGTAAATTATAGGTGTTACGAAGCGTTATTCACGTCACATTTTCGTGAGTTATAGGAGTTACGAAGCGATATAAAGCGTTAAATGCCTGACTCTTTAGTAAATTAAAAGCGTAACGAAACGTTGCATATGTTATTTTTTTGTGACATGTGAGTAAGTTATAGGCGTTACTCTTTTGACGATACGAAATATCACTTGCGTTACTTTTTTCGTGGATCATAGGCGTTACGAAGCGTTACATGCGTTACTTTTTGGGAGTGTTTTTTTGTGAGTTATAGGCATTATGAAACGTTAAATACATTACTTTTTATGAGCTATAGACGTTAAAAAGCGTTTCAAGTGTTACTCGTTTGTAAGTTACAAGCGTTACGATACGTTACGTGCGTTACTTTTCAGCAGGTTTTGGGTGCTACGAAGCGTTATCTTTTGTAAGTTACAGGTGTTACGAAACGTGGCATATGTGACTCTGTATAAATTTTTGGCGTCACGAAGCGTTACATGCGTTAGTTTTTTTGTAAGAGGCGTTTGAAAGTTATAGGTGTGGCAAGAGTTTTGGTATCACAAAATCAACTGGAAATGTCAAAATTATGAAAAGGATTAGAAATTATCTTCCATCGACACTTAAAATTTTAAACACTGCTTAAAATTAACACGATGACATATCTTATCGAAACGAAAACTTGTATCAATAATATAAATATTATTCAAGTGAATTATTTGTTCTATTCTATCCATGAGGGAATCATTAATTCTTTTCTTGATATGTGAGTATTCAGTAAATTGAAACATGAGCACAAGAGCATTCGTACTATGGTTAACATCAACGGTTTAGGTTGATTTGGCTTCCTCGTACTATTATCTCAAACATTAATTTATCTCCGAGAAATTTATGAGAGTTTCGTTTTGGAATTTCAAACCATTACTTCCGGAACCTGAATCCGAAATCAGTATAGCCAAAGTAAATTTGTATGACCATATACTAATATGATTACAAGAATCGGCTGTGCTACTCTTTGCAGTGGATTGTCGTCATTGAAAGTGGGAAAGTAAATGATCTCAAAATATATGGCATCATCACAAGTCTTGTGGATTGTTGTGCTTTATAAATATTGAGATGGTCTTAGACATGTGTTACAGTAATAACATCACAGTAAACATAAAGAAATGTAATACAACAAGCTTCTCTCGGGCACAGTCATAAATTTTAGCTGAATACTCCATAATGACAGCTGCAGTGGAAAAGTTTAAAGTGTTTGTTAAAAACACCGGTAAAAGACACACGGAGAATTAGGTACATAAGTAATTTTCAGTAACATTATTTTTTTATCTGAAGGCCCCTCTCGAAACGAAACCCTGGGTACGGGCCTGAATTCTACTATATTAATTTAACGTCACTACACCTTCACAAGAGTCACTAAACTTTCACAGAAGTATTACCAGCGTTATAATACAGATTCGTATTTCGGAATGCTTTGTACATCCTCTTTCAGTGTATCGGTTATATAAGTTTAAGCTACAAGCAACTCGTGGACAACTTGACAGCTCCCATACATCAAAAATATAAGTAAAAGTGTTGGTTCTCTGGTTCCACAATGGCGTCGTAAATAGAAATAACGTATCTGTTTTTCGACGATCTGCGGTTTAAATTTTTATATTTAAATAAGTAAAAAAAATTGACTAGCCTTTCTTGACATTTATAAAATTATTATGATGATTAGTTACTAAGGTTTAGTATAAGTATAACTTTTATCTTTTCATCAATAGAAGGTTTAAAAGTAGTTCATCACATTTCAATGAACAATGAACGTGAAGTAAGGCATTCTACTGAATCTTGAAGAACAATACTACTAATTTGCAAATCAAGATTAAATCTATGGTTCTCTTATCTTTATCCGAGTCGTTAGAAGATCATCCAATGATACCAAATGCTCCTACAAATGCTACTAATTTTATACTAAATACGTTAGGTACTCTTTAGTCACACACCACGTTTCAAAAAACACTTCCTTTCTAACTCTATCAATTACTATCAATAGTTATCTTTTTAGACCAAAAAGAAGACGTTGGGCAGAGTCAATTAAAAGATAGAAAGATTACAAAATACGCATGTTTGGAGATTTATGACGTGTGTTATTGATGATTTTGTTGCTATGCAGCGCTGTTCGAAAAATTCGCAATATTTTGATTTCGTTCAGGAATTCTTGTGTGAGTCACAATATGAAAATTACGCTCCTTTTGAATATATTGCTGGACGCATACACAGTGCCCGTAAATAACGTAATGAAGTACTGGTTTCTCTTGTAATCTTTTTGTTTCGTGATTCATTGCACCCATATTGTTTAGGTACACTAGCGCCGTCCTGAATTCAGTGGAACACATATGAAACAGGCTCATTTCTGTCAGGTTGTGTATGGGTTGGTTACAACTTTACTTGTTAAAACCGATACACTAAAGAAGGATGTACAAAGCATTTTGGAACAAGTATCTGTATTTTAACGTTAGTAATACTTCTGTGAAAGTTTAGTGACTTTGGTGAAGGTGTACTGACGTTAAATTATTATAGAAGAATCCAATGTTACAAAAAAGTTAAAGTATACATTTTGGGGCCTCCGATAAACAATACTTCATATCTTGACACCAATCCATTTTAAAGAGTTCATGTTTTTGACGTGTTTCTTGTAATAATATGGTCTACAACACCTTCGAAGAAATGAGTTCTCAATAACGCGAAGTAGGCAAAATATAACTTTAGTGTCACTTCTTGATGGATTGATGAAAATTTTACTAATTTGTCACTTGAGCGTTCAGTAGAATAATTCCACACGAATAATGGTTTAACACCATTTAATTCAACTATATTCACGTCACTGTACACAACTATTTAAAATAAACTCAAAACCTGATACACTGATGATGAATACATGAAGTATTCGTAATACGTATATGTGAATGTCCCGGATTGGCGATTCAATGCATAGGACGCTGGTCTTACAAGCCAGTTGTCGTATGTTCGAGCCCCGACCTGGAAGGACTCTTAGTGTCAGTAAAATCCATAGTACTAGCCATGCAATGATTCTGTACACTAAAAATCGGCTGCGAAGTCTGTTGACACGGAAAGGCCAAATTCCACAAAAAGAATATAATGCCAATACTTTGCTTTATATGTGAATGAACGTTTATTATACATTTCAAAGTGTTGTGTATAGTAACGTGAATATAGTAGAATTAAATTGTGTTAAAACATTATTCGAGATGATAATTTTTAATATATCAAGAGAAGGGGTCAATTTCAATCGAAGGATAATTGGGACCATTGTGCACTAAAATAGGGGTAAAAGTCCCTTAGGACTTGTTGAATAGCTATTACCCCGTGGAATCTAAGTCCAACAACATATTCTGTTTCCAAGGTCATAAAACTGAAAATTCTGATATATAATTTTTAATAACTCAAAAAGTAAACATCCGGTCTCAAAAACATTCAACAGCGTTCAGGGCGACTGGGGGTTCTTTCATTTGCGACTAGTTTGGTCAAAATCGGTCCAGTCAGCCTTGAGATCTCGACCTCTTTGTTGACAACACACATACAGATACATACACACAAGGACATTTGCTCAGTTTGTCGAACTGTATCGATTGGTATATGACACTCGACCCTCCGGGCCTTAGAAATTTTTTCTAAACACCTCTTTGCGCGTATCTGTTCCAAACTTAAAGCCATCTCTAAGAAATCAATGTGAGTTTTGTTTTTGAGTTTTCGACTGCTACTTTCGGAACCTGAAACTGTGAACCGCCAAAGTAAGTTTGTATGGCCATCAATTAACATGACATTTAAGAAGACTTTCTGTTCTTCACAAGTAGACGCAATGGAGCCACTTCGAACCATTTCTTTACATGTTATTCGTGAATGACCTGTATATATATATATATATATATATATATATATATATATATATATATATATATATATATATATATATATATATATATATATATATATATATATATATATATATATATATATATATATATATATATATATATATATATATATATATATATATATATATATATATATATATATATATATATATATATATATATATATATATATATATATATATATATATATATAAATATTAAAATTTGACGAAGTTTGGCCGCTATCCACGAATCTATCTATTTTTTGATTTCATCATAATTGGAGAAGGGCAGGACACTTCCAAAAACGTTCGTTCAGCTATAGGCAGGGGCGGGGTAGGTTGTCCGAGTATGATGAAATGTGACGATGTGTATTGCCTCTATAATGTATTCTGGCGTTCTTGAGAACAGAGTTACAATTACTCTTATCATCCAACATGTTACGTAAAATAGATGAGTATATCTTTGATAGCTCTTCGTTTTTGATTTACTGATTAAATTTAGCTCAATTTAGCGCATACAATGCGGTCATGACAATCCGACAGATATTCGTTATTACCGTTTCAATAGTGAACATCTTCGTTTGAATTGAAAATATTGTTAAACATAAGCATGCTAACTCTAATCGAAGAAAGTGAGGAAAATGATACTTTAAAATTTGGAGTCCTCATTATCCTGTTTCGGAAGTGGAAGTCGGACTTTGTTGAAACAGCATAGAAATGTATGAAATCTAAATACCTTTCATTTGTATTTATTCTTTCATTTATCAAAATTGTCCTATTCATCTCTGGGAATTTTACGTACGCTCAATTTTGGAGTATTAGACCGCTACTAAGAAGATTATTCTTTTGTCTTGAAAATCTCGTCCTTCTATAATTCCAGAACAGGAAGTTGAATCTGGATTGTAGGACAATATGAAAAGAGAAATGTAAAAATTTCTTCCATTCAACAAATAGAACTTCCTGCTTGGGGACGGGTATAGCGTGATGGGTAAGTCGATGCCTTTCACGCAGCCCACCTGAGTTCGATTCCCAACCCCGCACATAGGGTTAGAAATTTTTCTGGCCCGAAGAGGCGAATTACCTTAAGGTTAAAACCTCTATAATCGAAACAAAAAAAAAAAAACTTCCTGCTTCATTCCCCCATATTCCCTCCAAAATTTACTTGAAAATTTTATGTGAATTTGGAACTTCCGCTTCCAAGAATCAAATGGTATAAAAGTCACACCTAGAATTAGATACATAAAGAATCATCAGTTATATGTTTTATTTTTCAACTGTAAGTCCCCTCCCGAAATGAGATCGTGGGCACGGGCAAAGACCTCATATTAACAAGATATCCAGCTCTCAAATTTCCTGAACAAATTGTTGGCAACATTATTTATCGCTAGCATGGCGTCCTCAGGCGAGACCGCATCGAATCTCTTATATAGAAGCAGGGGAGAGAGATGTCAAATTCGTGCGATCCAAAATAGCAGCACTGCACACCCATACAATTGACATGATGTGTTGAATGTGATGCCGTGCGATGGCGTTACACAACTGAAGATTAATATCGCTCCAAGCTGACAGGGTCTGGTACGGACCTGATGCTCTAGCATAGCTTTAATCAAAGACAATAAAAACTATGATCATATATGACGGTTAGAAATTCGGAGCATTCATTATCCTTAATTACGGTGTGATTTAGCTTGAATAACGTACGCAGAAGTAACAGGAGCGCAGACTACCGCTATACCAATTAAAACGCGCCATTCTCACACTGCGCCAACTGTGTGTTCGAGACTTGCTGACGATGTTGCGTTCCTGTTACTTCTATGAATTAAATTCATGCTAAAGACTGTCCCAGAAAGTATGGACGCAACCAAAAACCGCTGCCATTTCGCAATGGTTCAGAATCTGTCAATTTTTATGGCTGCGTCCTGTTGTTTACACTCTTCTCTAACCACTTGTGCAGTTGTTTATTTGTTTTCATTAGTTTGTTTCGAAATGCGTGGACTTTCAGCAGAACAACGTCGAAAAATTGTGTACAAATGGTGCACAGAACGCGGACTGTCACTGAGAAAGATAACTAAAATGGAAGGAGTAAGTGAAAAAGCCGTGCGAAATGCAATCAGGAAGTTCGGTGAGGATAAAACCTTTGAGGACAAACCGAAAACGGGTTGAAAAAAAAGTCCTGCTAATCCTCAGTTGGATACACGTATACTGAAGGCGTTCTAGCAAAAGAAGGAGGTTTCAGTGCGGGATGTGGCCAAAAAAGTGGGCACTTCGATGTCAAATGTTCTTCGTGCTAAAGAACGTTTGAATCTTCGAATCTATAAGAAGCAGAAACAACCAAAACGTAGTCCGAAACAAGAAGCATCGATCAGGCCGAGGGTTCGAAAGCTGTACAATACGATTCTTGCTGGAAATTTGAACTGGCTAATCATGGACGACGAAACCTACGTGAAACTCGATTACAAATCCTTGCCGGGACCACAATATTATACGGTGCGAGAATGGCAAGTGTTAAACCAGTCCGAGACATCGATTGAAGTAGGAAAATTTGGTAAGAAAGCTATGGTCTGGCAAGCAATTTGTAACTGCGGTAAGATTACGAAACCCTTCATCACCACTGCTTCAATGAACAGCGAAATATACATCAAGGAATGTTTACAAAAACGACTTCTACCCATGATTCAAAGCCACAAGCATCCTGTTGTCTTTTGGGCAGATTTTGCTTCTTGCCATTACTCGAAATCAACGGTAGAGTGGTATATTACCAAAAATGTCACTTTCGTCCCAAAAGACATGAATCCACCAAATTGCCCACAACTGCGACCAATTGAGGAATTTTGGGCATTAACGAAGGCACATCTTAGGAAACATGTCTCGGCAGCCGAAACCATTCAACAGTTCGAAAAAGATTAAAAAAATGTGTCAAAACTTGTCGCCAAGAAGTCTGTACGGAATTTACTGAGGAACGTTCGCAAGAAGGTGCGCCAGCTAGTCTACAATGGCTAAGTAGCAAATGTTGAGAATAATATTCTGTTGTTGTAGTCTAATATTATCAGTATATCTAATAAAATTTGAATATCTAACACTTGTGAATTATTTATAACGAAATCAAAGTGCGTCCATACTTTCTGGGACAGTCTTTAAATAGAGGGGGGGGGGGGGGGGGTTGGGTTTGATCTAAATAGTACAGTATAATCAGCCAGCTGGAATGAAAACAGCCTTTCGTCGTTATAACCACTATTTGGAATGTGGCAAAAATTTGTTTGTTCATATTAACCACTCTACGTGCATCGAAAATATTGCAGTCAGTTGCGAATTTATTCAGCAGAAATTTTTTTATTGAAGAAAATATAATAATTAAATCTTGCACAAATCTCTTCGGTGTCGATCTGAAGCGTAGAGGAAATTTAGCATCGAAGTATCATCGGAGACTCTTCTCACCTTAGATTATCGCTTTAGCTATATTTCTTTGGGTGAAAATTCGCCATCAATTTTCGCTAACACAAAAAATCACTTGTGAACTTCGAGGTTCAGAGTTTTGAGGATGCTTGTTTCATGAATGAAAATATCGGAAGTGATTTTTTCAGTTACTGAGTTTTTTTCCGAGTGATAGTGAAATGAACTTTTTCTGACCATGATTTTCCTAACATTGAATATATCTGCTACTGTGACCGATACTAAAAAAATGTTATTGTATTGTAACGGTTTGTAGTTTTAAACACTCACCACACTGTATTTCTAGACCAGCAAGTTGAATCTGAATGGCATTAAATAAGATCAAGTGGTATTATAAGAACATTCATTCGAATATAAGTTTGTTAAAATCGGTTCCATCATCTCTAAAAAATCGGCACGAGTTCTTCTTATACAATTTTTGACCGTTATTTTCGGTGCTTCTGGAACCGCCATAATCAAAATATATTTGATCGATGAACAACAACGAAATTTCGAAACTCTAGAAAGTATTCACTCTTCTTTACATTATCACTCATGAAACACCCTTTGGAAAATGGAAAGCTTTTAACTCTCATTACTTTGTCACTCTGAAACTGAAAGTCGAATCCGTACTATGGGAAGAAATGATATGAGAAAGTGAAAAATCGACCTTTTCCGTTTCAATACAAAAATCTTTCCATCAATCTCTCATAGTCCTATCCAAAATATATGACTATTTCCTCAAATTACTGAATATTTTCTATGCAAATTCGGAAATCCCTTTCAACTGATGTCACGATTCCAAGAAACTAGAGGTACTAAAAGCGCACTCAGAATTAGATACATTGAATATCATAAGTATGATGTTTGATTTTTTATCAGGGCCCCTACCGAAACGAAAACATGAGTTCATTCTTATTTGAAATCTGTTGTAGGTACCTGATTTTACCTATCAGTGTAAACATAACAATTCTCATGAGTAAATCTAACTCCAATCAAAATGTTTCACACGCCATTTCAACTACATCGAACAGTCGACAGTCCTATGTCGAAATTATGTTGCATGTTTGTTCGTAATTCTGATCATCGAGCCACCATGAGGCCTTTTAAAAACTAGATTACAATGTAAAAAGTTAAATTTCAGTAAAAGTAACTACTTTGTTGAGTGCTTTGCCCCGGTGGTTTTCCCAGTTAGCACGAAATTACCCATCCAAAACATATTTCATCCATTTCTTATCGAAAAGTTAGCAGACAGCCAGTACCACTATAGGAAAACGACACGTTTCTGACAGCTTTCAAAAATGCACTTACAATAGCTTCATCCATGGTGATTGGCCTTCCGCCGACTAGTTTCAGCTTCGACATTGTTATTATTAGTATTATTAAATATTGTTTTGTGTTTTTAATTCTTCTTACACACAATCAAAGCTCAATCACAGGAAGCTATAGCAAATTCCAGGTACGTGCCATTTGTATTGTGAAATGAAAACTTCTGTGATTTGAATTCTATATTTTTAAATTTGCTCCATTTTTTTTCACTATTTCATTGCACTATGTGCAAGGATGCACCGGATAACAATCACAGACACAACACTAAATCACTCCCATCAAATGATGATGAGTTCTCATTCAGCCTTAACTAGATTTTCCGCGGCCGCTGTCGTCGGTTTGGTCATATATCGTCGGAAGAACTGGCAAACCGTGTTTCGTATCTACGACACGATCAACACCTCCTTTGCTGGCACGCAAAATTCCATAAATTGACTAACTTTAGGCGGGAACCAATTTGAAACATGTACTAAGCTATGGTACGGGTTCTACCATTGCATTGCTGGTTGGAACTACAATCCCCTCCCCGGGTGGTGGAAGGGGGTAACACTGAGGGGTTGATGCACGATAGTTTTCTGGGCAGCGACTTCCGAATAAATCGAGCTTTTCCGACCGAATGGCGCTAAAACGGGTGTGAAATGAGCATTTTATAAGTATCTATTCACGGTGAAGAAGGTTTTTTTTGCGCGAAGTGGTGTCGACTGGCGGTGGGGGTGTAGTTTTAGTTATTGAAATCGGTAAATGCAAATATCCTAATAACTACAAAACAGGCGCTCCTGAAGGTGTTTCGGCATCGTATTCGAGTCCGGCACGAAGTGCCAGGGAAGTTGGAAAAAAGTATCGTTTGTTATTCGGCAGTGCATCGATGCTATCGGGAAGTTAAACGATTGTGTTATTTTAACGGTCACGGTAAGCATTGCAGGCCAGGAGTAGCTTCGGAAGCGTTCGAGTTCGGGTATTTGATGTATGGAATGATTTATGATTATCGGTCTAATTATTCGAGTATTGTTTGTTTTTAAATTGGTAAGGATTGTGCAATCGAAATTGCACTCTTTCATCGACATCCAACTTCCGATTCCGGAATTAGAGGACAAAATTTGCAAAAAATGTGGAAATAAGAGCACCAACTTTTTTCGGAGATGACTGCACCGATTCTCTCAAACTTAGATTCAAATAAAAGGTGTTGCGGCTCTATGCAAAATTCCTGAGTTTTGTTCGGATGCGACTTCCCGTTGCGGAATTATGGAGTAAAGTGTGCAGAAATAATGAAAATGTTAGTGCTAACTTTTCTCGAAGATAACTGCACCGATTTTTACAAAATTAAATTCAAATGAAAGGTCTTATGGTTCCATAGAGAATTCCCGAATTTCATGTTTCAAATTACTTATTCATTTTTCTCAGAGATGGCGTAATCGATTTATTTTTCTATAAGGGTAATTTAATTTATTTTTCTATAAGGGTCACATTCTGTTTAAGTCTTCTTCATGAAAAAAAAACAATAATCGTTTTGCCATTTTGATCCAAGCCTTTCTTCTGAGAAGAGCCAGATTTAAAATTTCACCAACTTTTTCAAAAAAAAAAAAAAATGCTTGAACAAAACGGTACACGCTCGTTTGTTTACTTACTTTTGTTTATTTAGATCAAATGTCAAAAGTGAGTGATGAGTGATGAGTGGGTTGATTCTGTTTCGTCGTAGGTAAGTTTGAAGTTGTTTGACAAAATTGTAAACATGTTTGAACATGTTCAAATATTATTCGAGCCGTATTGTGTGTTGATTATTTGTAAATAAATAAATAAATAGTTTAATAACCATTGATTTCAGTTGAGTGTGTTTGGTAATTAAAGACTGTCCCGGAAAGTATGGACGCACTTTGATTTCGCTGTAAATAATTCACAAGTGATATTCAAATTTTATTCGATAATATTAGACTACAACAACAGAATATTATTCTCAACATTTGCTACTTAGCCATTGTAGACTAGCTGGCGCACTTTCTTGCGAACGTTCCTCATTAAATTCCGTTGGCGACAAGTTTTGACACTTTTTTCCAATCTTTTTCGAACTGTTGAATGGTTTCGGCTGCCGAGACACATTTCCTAAAATGTGCCTTCGTTAATGCCCAAAATTCCTCAATTGATCGAAGTTGTGGGCAATTTAGTGGATTCATGTCTTTTGGGACGAAAGTCCCAAAGATCTAGCCAGAAGACAACAGGATCCTTGTGGCTTCCAATCATGGGTAGAAGTCGTTTTTGTAAACATTCCTTGATGTATATTTCGCTGTTCATTGAAGCAGTGGTGATGAAGGGTTTCGAAATCTTACCGCAGCTACAAATTGCTCGCCAGATCATAGCTTTCTTACCAAATTTTTCGACTTCAATCGATGTCTCTGACTGGTTTAACACATGCCCTTCTCGCACCGTGGTCCCGGCAAGGATTTGTAATCGAGTTTCACGTAGGTTTCGTCGTCCATGATTATGCAGTTTAAATTTCCAGCAAGAATCGTATTGTACAGCTTTCGAACCCTCGTCCTGATCGATGCTTCTTGTTTCGGACTACGTTTTGGTTGTTTCTGCTTCTTATAGGTTCGAAGATTCAAACGCTCTTTAGCACGAAGAACATTTGTCTTCGACGTGCCCACTTCTTTTGCTCGAACGCCTTCAGTATACGTTTATCCAACTGAGGGTTAGCAGGTCGTTTTTTTCGACCCGTTTTTGGTTTATCCTCAAAGGTGTTATCCTCAAAGGTGTTATCCTCAAAGGTGTTATCCTCAAAGGTGTTATCCTCACCGAACTTCGTGATTGCATTTCGCACGGCTTTTTCACTTATTTCTTCCATTTTTGCTATCTTTCTCAGTGACAGTCCGCGTTCTGTGCACCATTTGTACACAATTTTTCGATGTTGTTCTGCTGAAAGTTCACTCATTTCGAAACAAACGAATGAAAACGAATAAACAACTGCACAAGTGGTTACGAAGCTCGAGATCAACTCCGGCGAACGACAAATACAGGTTAAAATTGAACTAAAAAACGATATTTGATAACAAATCGTACTTAATCCACCTAGTAGTGAGATGATACCTGTTTTTCATCGATCCACATGCTTTCTGCATGTCTCTCAAAATTTGTTACTAGAAAGACTGGTCATCAATTTGAATAAATATACATACTTTTTAAATATATATATGAATGACATGAAAATTTCCTTTTTTCAGTGGTGGTAGTTACAATTTATTTAGTTATAGAAATGTATGGGCAATCAGTTCGAATTCGAAGAGAATGCCGAATTTCCATTATAAGGATTAGAACGTCACAGTCGAACATTTATATTGCCATAAAGGAACCGTGCTTAAAACAAATCGAACCAAAATACAATGCTGAAGAGTGAGAAATAATTGTATTGAAAATAATGTCTAATTTTTATTCCAAGCTTCATTTCATCGTGCTTCGTTCAAAACCCCAACTGTTAGGTTATGGCGAATAAATCGATATCTCAGTGAATAGTTTTTTTCATAAAATATATTTATTAAGGCACAATGTTAGCTCTATGATGCCAAAGGCATTTTCGAATAATAAGGATTGTGTAGGTGCTGGCCTCTCATGTTTTACTGGTGACGTTGCTACTCAATGGTAGTGGCCGTATGCTTGTCCGTATGGGTCCACGGAAGACACCCCCGAGTCAAAGACCCGGCCGGTGGCCCGCGTGCCAGTTATCGACAGGAGTGGTCCTCCGTTCTTGGAATCAGCCAGGTGACGTGAAAATGTATCAAAAATTGCTGTATCCTTCAGTGGGTCCGCGGAAAACACCCCCAGGCTGCGAAGACCGCATGTTAGTCATCGAAGTTAGTGAATAGTTGACGGATTCTTTCATATTACTATCTCGTTTCAGTGGTTTTACGATAAGGTATCTAAATTTTTAACCATGTTTAGTTTTCAAGGTCAATTGTGACAGATATTGTAAAAAATCTGCAAATTTGACATAAAAGTTTGTATATGTCGGAAAGTAATCAGATCCAAAAAGTGTGGGTGCGTAATGTCAGCGACATAACTGGATGTCGTGAATACGAATAAAACTGCACAGAAAAGCCAGTGATCGCAAAACAACTAAATATTAGTTGTTTTTCTGATTTTGATTGGTTAAAATTTGGTACAACTAATCGACTGTTGTTTTAACTAATCTATCATTTTTTATTTATCGTGCTGGCAGCTTAGCAACGACACCCAACAAAGACACTCACCACAAACAAGTTATGAAACATTTCAGTTGAATAATGCCAAACACCCCGAGCGAACAATGAAACGTTTCAATGAGATGTCACTCGTGCAATTGAGCAAAGACACAATCCCAGCAAAGTTACTTGTATGCATGAAAGCAAAAAAATGTCTCAGTTGTTTCAACCAATTATTCAGTTATTTGAACCTAAAACGCCAATTGCAATAAATATTTTTTACTCTTCGGGGGCATCTAATCGTTCACTGCTTGAACAACGAAATTTTACCTAATTAACTGCTTATATCTTTATCACTAAACTCACAAAGGATGTATAAATGCACCAAAAGATTACAATTCTCAAAAGGGAACTCACCATAAAAATGATCACATTTTCGGAAATTTTTCCTTCACAATTTAGGAATTTTTCCTTCACTTGCAGAATGGCTCGCTGGTAAACTTAATGCTACAGATACACTTTCAAGAAAATACAAATAGTACCACTTCACTTTAGCAGCAAATTTTTAAGCGTTAAGCGGTTTTAATAACATTGACATGAACTGTCCTAGAATACATTACTCTCAGATGAAATTAAAACATTTATACTGTATGAATATCCATTTAACACATGGAAAACTTGTTTTACAATTAACTGTTATATTCTTCTGCATACTTTCACTTACATAAAACGACCACTACGTAACTAACATAAATGATGTTCATTTACCATTGAAAATTTTCAATATAAAACGCTTCTGGTGAAATGAAGAGGTTTTTTTTCTGCCTTTTGCTGTTTTCGTTCTCCGCCAAGTGACAGCATTTGAATACAACAATTTCGGTTACCTGAATGGTTATGTCAAAATCAACAGATATGTTAGTTAAATCAACAAGATTTTAGTTGAAACAACCAGGGCGTGAAACAACAATTGCAATCAAGGATGGCTTTTATCGTATCAAAGAACGTTCACTGGCAACTCTTCAACGATTGAATCAGTGCCATCAAAGAGAGTTGGAAATCATCGCAACAACAAAAACCCGGCATGGCTTATTTAACATAGAATCGACACCAGTGCGAGAGCGAATTTCTCTCGATGACATTTCTGAGAATCAAAGGTTAGCACGCTGCTGTGGGGATCCTCTCTGAAGCAACAAACGGTCGCTTATTCTCGTTTCGCGATCCGATTCTATACATGCAGTTGATAATTTGCGATAGAATCATTTTACTATTGCCGCTTATTCTAACTATGTGCATAAAATCTTTGTGTAAGTTGTGTCTATGAAAATGTATGTGAATGCTCCACACAAGGGTTTTGAAATATTGCAACCTAGTATGAGAATCATCAAGTTGAATCATCGACTCGATTTTCTGCGATAATTGTCAACTTGCGATTCTCTTTTGGGAAATTCCACACAGCAACGATCATTATCAGACTGAAATTTTTTTAAGGGCCGTGAAATACTCAGAGTATGAAGTGGAGCGAAGGAATGTAGAAAAATTCTCTCGCGGTTCATGAATTGAGATACTCGAGTTCTTGTAGCATCTTCTACCGGATTGAAAATGTTGTATACAATATAGATAGCAATATAGCAGCTTCTGTCAAATTTTCGGCAATCACCAACACTGATTGCAATATTGTAATTTTCTGTGGGTTCTCCGTGTAGAATTCGAAACGATACACCTAAACTAAAGTACAGATTAGTTCCATTAAATATTCTCACATTAAACATTCATTAAATATTACAAAATAGCCAGTATACATAGTTCTTTAAGGTAAAATAATGGTGATTCTTTCGAATAATTCTTTGGGTATACACTGTAAAAATTGCACAAAGCTAATCAAATTATCCTAGATTTGCAATACACTGATGTTTTAATGTTCGATTTGCAATTTTTAGCCATTAGAAGGGCTGATTCTACATAATGTTCCCTATTTTTGTCCACTTTTCGTTGTATTTTGCTATAATGCAAAGGATGATGTAATCGATCTTCTGCGACCTGAGCGTTTGAGGCAAAAGGTCTGCTTTCATTGCCGATTGCTCCTCCTGACGACCGAAGTCCAAATTAGAGCATGACCTGAGCGTTTCACGCTTTATACTTGGTTTATTCTTACTGATATTGGTGGGAGAACTGCCTCAAAACTGTCGTCCGGGTGCGAAAAAGGCAAGCAATCGTGATGAGTTTTTCTCATTATTTCCAAACGTTTTAGAATACTTTGTTTTTCAGTTGTTTATGGTTATCTCACGCTGTTAAAAATTTAATCACAAATTCCTGATCATATTTGCGACATTAAATATTACAAAAAAAAAATGTCGGTGGGGTAAGTTCATCAAGAGATATTCGCGATAAAGTTCTGCCCATTCTTGTACAGGGTAAATTTTGAAAAGGCGCCCCATAGTAAAGTAAGTCGTATTCACGACAAAACAAAAACAATAGCGAAAAAGTACGGGTGTGTAATGTCAGAGACATAACTGGATGTCATGAATACGAATATGACACGCTTTATTTATGCTTCCGAATTCGAACTGGTAGTTGATCGATTGTTTGAATTGTGCAACTTTCCCCTCTTTCATTACTAGAAATTTAAACGATGCGCCTAGAGTAAATTACAGATTAGTTACATTAAACATTCTGAAACGCAATTAAATATTACGAAATAAGCAGTATAGTTCTTTATAATAAAAAAAATGGTGGTTCTGAGAAGAACTTTTTATGAAAGCGTTCGTGATGAAGAGTGACGAGTTGAGTTAGTTCAGCACGCAGACTCTGAATTCTAAACCCATATTCCGGAACTAAGCTCTGAAACTTGAAGACGATTTTTCGCCATGACTACCAGAATGGGTTGTATAGAGTACAGTAAAGTAAATTTCCGCAAAATTCTTTAGGAGTATTATTATGGTTCTAAAAAGAACCGAATAGAAGAAGTCTGGAATAAAGAATTGGACCCTGAGTTCAAGAACTAAATTTAGAACCAATAACAGACTCAGAATCCAGTTTGAATTCTAGAACTGCAATTTCGAAACTGAAATTAGTTCCGGAATACAGTTCCAGAATCCAGTTTCAGCACGCAGGCTCTGAATACTAAACCTATATTGCGGAACTAATATCTGAAATTTGAACTTCTCGTTACGACTACCGAAAAGCAAATGAGAGTTGCGACCTGAGCGTTTGATGTTTTAACCACGCAGAAGGTGCACTCTCCGTCGCTGCTGGTTGAAGGTTTAACTCCCACGACGTCTGCTACCATCGAACGCACGAAAAGAAATGATCGATTTTCACCACGGTTCCCCTTTTATACGCACTCAGTTGAAGATATGTGCCTGACTACCTCAAAATCGTCGTCCTTGCGCGAAAAACCCAAGCGAAAGTAAAGATTTTTTCGCGTTGTTTTCAAATTTTGAAAAAACTTAATTTTTGAGTTGTTTGTGGTTATCTCACACTGTTCAAAATATTATCCCAAATTCCTGATCATATTTTTGATGAAATAGTGAAAGAATTATGTTGCTACCATTAATACAAGTCGAGATATTCACGATTAAGTTCTGCCCATTCTTCCATATGGCTAATTTTGAAAAGGCACCCCGTAGTAAAGTAAGGCGTATTCACGACAAAACTTGGAATTCGAGTTCTGGAAGACCTTTCATTTTCCCCCGGTGAATGACCGATAGGTTAAAACCGGGCTAAAATAAACAACTAACTAACTAACTAACCTTTCATTTAGAACAAGTTTGGCCAAAGTCGGTCCAGCCATCTCTGAGAAACACACCTCTTAAATTTGCACACATATACATACACACACATACGTTTGTTCAGTGAATCGATTGGCATATAACACTAGGCTCTTTGGGCCTCGGAAGATTTCTAAATGCTTTGCATATTTTTGAAATTTATATAAAAGATAAAAAGGTAAAAACACAGTTCGTGCTCGGACTTCATCCGACTTAGTCGAAAGTTGCTTACGGTCGGGACGACAGAAACAAAGACAACACAGTGTAGTGAACAATAGACTGTACGAAATGGGCAAATACGATTTAACAAAGCCTGAAAAGTGGTGTAAGGTCGTTGATTTGACTTGTTGTCTAAGCGAACGAGCGTTTAAATTTTTTTCCCTGACAGGACATTTCAAATAATTGGATTTATGATTTCCATCGCAATTTGAACATGAAAATTTATCAGCAGTTTCATTCATTGGACAAACGTCTTTCGAATGCGATTTACCACAATTCAAACACCGTATATCCATATGACAATTTTTGGTTCCATGGGCGAAGCCTTGGCAACGACGACATTGCGTTAAGTTTGCAATACGATTATGCCGTTGAATTTTAATGTGGGAAATGAAACGTACTTTTTCTGAAGTTTTCAAATTGTTTACGTCACTCCGATTGAATTGTATTAGGTAAAGTTCATGGGAAATTCCAGAGCATGATTTAGAAGTACCATTCGCTCTTTTTTTTTTTCATAAGTATTACTTGGGAAGAGGCAAAACCAAGCAATTCTTTTAGTTCATTTTTAATTTCATCGGTACTTTGATCATTTGATAAGCCTTTCAAGACAGCCTTGAAGGGTCGGTCTGATTTTATATCATATGAATAAAACTTATGAAGTTTCTCGGACAAATATCGAATAAGACGTTCGTAATCTTCCAATCCATCAACCAAGACTCGACATTCTTCTCTTCGTCCGATTTGAAATGAGACTTTTACTTCCGGGAGAAAAGTAGAAAGCTCAGTACGGAATGCTTTGAAGTCGGAAATCATCACCGTCACTGGTGGCATAGATTGTTTTTTCTTCCCAGAACGACAAGCGTCCATTTTGGGAATTTTTGAAGAATTTTCTTCTATGTCGCTACAAACGGATTCAGGAAGAATCTCGTAAATATTGTTAGACGGCATAGAATCAACGGAAGGGAAATCCGTCCGTTGTCTTTTATTTTTACATTCAGATTCTATAAGATCGTGAATGTTATTAGAAAAATGTAGAATAACGGATTGTGATTTATTCCGTATTGAATTATTTTTGGCCTTAGGCTTGTTTTTTTCCGGTTGGACGCAGGCATTTTTGAAATGAATGAAATTTGAAATTAATTTAACTAGTCTAAATTAGTCTTCGATTAGACTCCTAGTTTTCGAAAATTTAGATAAAGACTGATTTTGTGATAGCCTTAATAAAGACTGATTAGTTCGAAGAATAATTCTTTGAATAGCAAGCCTTAAAAAAGGCTGAATAATTTCTTAGTCTTGAAAAAGACTAAAACCTTCAATCAATGAAACTCTAGGTAGCCAGAAAAAAAATTACAGGAGCCAAGAGCTATACGCGTGCGGTGCGAACGACTGTTCAACACCGACTGACCCAAAGAAATGTTCTGTACACAGTTCGAAAAATTCTTGTGATTTTACATCTTATCAGATGCACATAAATGGAGCGTCATATTTCACACAAATTTATATTCAAGAATACGTAAAATTGTGTTATTTGAAAATTACATGGCTTTAAATTGAAAGGAAAAAAAATCAAAAGACATCGACATCAACAACGCGACTTGAACCGAAAAACATTAGATCACAAAGCACATCAGTTAGTCGACTGAGTCACAGAAGCACATATCTGCTTGGCTGATAAATCGTGCGTATAAATTCATACAGTCTCACTTGCTAGCCGAGTGCAAATTACACTCGGAGCCAGTAAATTTCTTTACGAATGGAATATTGTGTCATTTGAGAAGTTCAGTAGTTATGAATTTTATCGTTTGAAGAATTATGTCACCTGCAAAATTCATAATTTCTTTCTGTGTAATGTAAAAATTTGCTGTCATGAATAAGTTAGAAATTTTCATTAATATATTACATAATACAGACGCTTCAAAATGCAAAACTGTGTATGCACTGTAAAATAAAATTTTATGGATTTTTTCATATTCATCTGAAAAAAAAACACTGAATGGCAGATAGACGATTAAAAGAATCTACTCCACAATATATTATGCACGGGATTCATTAAGTGTCAAATAATTCAAGTAATCGAAAGAAAATAATCGAAATTGTTCAAAATCATTATAAAACTACTTTATATACTAATTATGAATTTCTCGATACAATTTTGATCGGTATGCCTTCGGCCGGTCTGAGAACCAAATCAGTCTTGAATCTAATATTGGCAATCGTTTCCCCCGGCAGGACACGGTAGTTTGCTAGCAATTTGATGATGGTCACCTTTAATTCCATCAAGGCGTATCGCTGCCCAATACAATTTCGGGATCCTACACTGAACGGAATATAATCGTACGGGCCGCGTTGATTCTCTGCATTTTTGGCAAATCGTTCCGGATCGAACCGCTCCGGATCCGGGTAGACTTTGGGATTCCGGTGGATAACGTAGATCGGAATCGTCACGTCAACTCCGCTCGGTACGACGACGCCATTGATTTCCGTGTCTTCGACTAGTTTGCGCCCGATGAACGACACTGGCGGGAGCAATCGAAGTGATTCTTTTATCACCATATCCAGGTATTTGAAGTCCTGTAGATTGTTGTACGTCAGTGTGGCTGTTTTACAGTCGTCCTTTCCTAAAGTAGACTGTATCTCATCATAAACTTTTTGCTGAATGTCTTGATGTTTGGCCAGCTGTAGGACGGTGAACGATATTCCGGAGGTGGTTGTGTCGTGACCTTCGAACATGAATGTGTCCACCTCTTCCCGTATATCCAAATTCGACAGCGGCTTACCATCTACGGTCACATTTAGCAAAAGGTCCAAAAAGGTTTGCTTCCGCTTCGAATACATATCGGCTTCGTCCAGATCGAACTTGATTGAACCAAGCTGTTTATTGTTTTTCAGCTGCTCACGACGTTGATGAATTACCGAATCGGTAAACTGATGCAATCGATTTATCAATTTTCGTTGTTCCCAGGCGTTTGGAACTAAGTACCAATAAATGTTTGTAAACGTACTAAGTGGACTGAACACACGCAGTAGAATCAACTCGCTCATTCGCTTTACATCACACACATACTGATTGGTGGGATCCTGTTGCGCATTGATCTGTACTCCCATCGAAGTCTCACAAATGCTATCCAACGCATACAATGAAACATAGTCGTAGATGTCAAACTGCTCCGCTCCATCGTGTCGTTTCAATTTCTGCATCAATAAATCAGCTTCCTTATTGAAAATCTCAGCGAAACCTTCCAAAATCTTGAAGTGAAAAGTTGGGGTGATGATTTTCCGTCGATGAAACCACTTCTCCCCCGAAGAGATTAGTAAACCTTTACCAAGCCACGGTTCTATGTAATCATAAATGACAGATTTTTGCGTAACCTTCGCCATCAGGACCTTCTCCACACTTTGGACACTGCTTAAATTGAGCATAATGTCGTTTCCGAGTCCCCACGTAACAATGTCGGGTCCATTTTCGGTATGTGATTCCACCATCCGCTTGAAGATACCCGGTATATCCGTTTGAAACTCCAATAGATTTCCTAGCAGGGAGAATGGTTTCGGACCCGGAAAGTGTCTGGCGAATTTCCATAACTTCCTGCGTTCGTTGATGAATCGAACCACCAGTACGGTGAGCAGCGTAAAGAAAATCGCAAAATAAAACATGTTGTCCAACTGTCCACAAACCACAGACTGCCTGCAATCAATGTTTATCAACTTATAAATGTGAATTACGAAAATTGTGATAAGCAGCGAATTTGATAGCCGGTTGTTTAATCAGTTGGATTGCGTTTTTTTCTGGTGCTAATGTCAGACTCGAAAGAGCTTTTAGTTGAAATGTGGATGAGAATGGAATGATTAAGCAAAATAAAATGTTAGAACAAAAAAAAAATTCATTTAGCATTAGGAATGAAAGAAAATATACCCGAGTTTTCGCTGCTTTGAATTTTATTAATTTGAACCGTGCCTAACAGAGGAGTAGTCAAGGTAAAATTGATCGAATTTTGCGAGAATCGATAGTTCTTAACGGGCATAGATACTTCTCGATGAGTACAGATAATTCTTGCTGATCAGAGAGGGATGTAATGAGTATCCCTTTACTGGGGTGGTTTTAGGATAAATTCATCGAATTTAACGAGTGTAACTTCTTGCAACTCAGTGATTTATTAATCAATTTATTCATTTATTATAACATGAAAGATTTGAGAGTGAAAAAAACCCGTTCGAGTGTACCAACACATCCTAAGACCAATTCCAAGTGCAGTGATCTGGACTGCTCACGTGTATGACACTCCCGACACAGGCCCGTACCCAGGATTTCATTTCGGGAGGGGCCCAAAAATTAAAAAAATAATATTTCTGCCTTTTACGGCTGTTTTTAACATACACTTTAAACTATTCCACTGGAACTGATATTGTATTACATTTCATTACGTTTACTGTCTTGTTATTTCTGTATTACATGTCTGAGACATTCTAAATAATTATATGTTTTTGATTTCGGGAGGAGCCAGGGCCCCTTGGGCCCCCCCTCTGGGTACGTGACTGTCCCGACATCTGTATAAAACAAACTTTTTAATCGTTATGAACAGTACAGTATAGCAAGCGTTTATCGTGTTATCTCCACTTTAAAGACTGTCCAAGAAAGTATGGACGCACTATGATTTCGCTGGAAATAATTCACAAGTGTTAGATATTCAAATTTTATTCGATATACTGATAATATTAGACTACAACAACAGAATATTATTCTCAACATTTGCTACTTAGCCATTGTAGACTAGCTGGCGCACCTTCTTGCGAACGTTCCTTATAAAATTTCGTACAGACTTCTTGGCGACAAGTTTTGACACTTTTTTCCAATCTTTTTCGAACTGTTGAATGGTTTCGGCTGCCGAGACATGTTTCCTAAGATGTGCCTTAATGCTAAAAAATTCCAGAATTTGGTGGATTCATGTCTTTTGGGACGAAAGTGACATTTTTGGTAGTATACCACTCTACCGTTGATTTCGAGTAGTGGCAAGAAGCAAAATTTGGCCAGAAGACAACAGGATGCTTGTGGCTTCGAATCATGGGTAGAAGTCGTCTTTGTAAACATTCCTTGATGTATATTTCGCTGTTCATTGAAGCAGTGGTGATGAAGGGTTTCAAAATTTTACCGCAGCTACAAATTGCTTGCCAGACCATAGCTTTCTTACCAAATTTTTCGACTTCAATCGATGTCCCGGACTGGTTTAACACTTGCCCTTCTCGCACCGTATAATATTGTGGTCCCGGCAAGGATTTGTAATCGAGTTTCACGTGGGTTTCGTCGTCCATGATTGTGCAGTTCAAATTTTCAGCAAGAATCGTATTGTACAGCTTTTGGTTGTTTCTGCTTCTTATAAAGGGTGATTTTTTAAGAGCTTGAGAACTTTTTTAAACAATAAAACGCATAAAATTTGCAAAATCTCATCGGTTCTTTATTTTAAACGTTAGATTGGTACATGACATTTACTTTTTGAAGATAATTTCATTTAAATGTTGACCGCGGCTGCGTCTTAGGTGGTCCATTCGGAAAGTCCAATTTTGGGCAACTTTTTCGAGCATTTCGGCCGGAATAGCCCGAATTTCTTCGGAAATGTTGTCTTCCAAAGCTGGAATAGTTACTGGCTTATTTCTGTAGACTTTAGACTTGACGTAGCCCCACAAAAAATAGTCTAAAGGCGTCAAATCGCATGATCTTGGTGGCCAACTTACCGGTCCATTTCTTGAGATGAATTGTTCTCCGAAGTTTTCCCTCAAAATGGCCATAGAATCGCGAGCTGTGTGGCATGTAGCGCCATCTTGTTGAAACCACATGTCAACCAAGTTCAGTTCTTCCATTTTTGGCAACAAAAAGTTTGTTAGCATCGAACGATAGCGATCGCCATTCACTGTAACGTTGCGTCCAACAGCATCTTTGAAAAAATACGGTCCAATGATTCCACCAGCGTACAAACCACACCAAACAGTGCATTTTTCGGGATGCATGGGCAGTTCTTGAACGGCTTCTGGTTGCTCTTCACTCCAAATGCGGCAATTTTGCTTATTTACGTAGCCATTCAACCAGAAATGAGCCTCATCGCTGAACAAAATTTGTCGATAAAAAAGCGGATTTTCCGAATGGACCACCTAAGACGCAGCCGCGGTCAACATTTAAATGAAATTATCTTCAAAAAGTAAATGTCATGTACCAATCTAACGTTTAAAATAAAGAACCGATGAGATTTTGCAAATTTTATGCGTTTTATTGTTTAAAAAAGTTCTCAAGCTCTTAAAAAATCACCCTTTAGGTTCGAAGATTCAAACGTTCTTTAGCACGAAGAACATTTGATTTCGAAGAGCCCACTTTTTTGGCCACATCCGGAACTGAAACCTCCTTCTTTTGCTCGAACGCCTTCAGTATACGAACGCCAACTGAGGGTTAGCAGGTCGTTTTTTTCGACCCGTTTTCTTACTAACTTACTAACTAATACTAAATATTGTGAGTCTGTGTAACTTTTTTGTACTAAACCAGGGAAGACGCTTCAAAATCATTTTCTGAATTTTATTCTGAATCCTTTGAAGCGTTTTCTTCCTGATGGAACAACAACTTGACCAAATTGGTACTGCATAAAGCATGGGTGGTCTGAAAATTTGTTTATAAATTAACAATTTGTTTTTTAGACAGAGCTTAGAATTTCTGTTTATAAGAGGATATAAATATTTAATATATTTATTACACTTTACCTGGATTCCTTCAATGTGATCCTTGGAAGTGAGTTTTTTGTCATACGTTAAACCTAAGTATTTAGCTTGATCAGACCATGTCAATTCGAAGCCATTCAATTTTAGAATGTGATTATTGTTTGGTTTAAGAAACGAAGCTCTTGGCTTGTGAGGAAAGATAATTAATTGCGTTTTTGCTGCATTTGGTTTAATTTTCCATTTTGACAGATAATCACTGAAAATATTTAAACTTCCCAGAAGATTTATTTGCTTTTATCATGTTCGTTACTCTGACAAGTTGATGAGTAGTTGAATGTCATGACGAAATCCAAACTGCTCTGGTAAAAAAATTGAATTCTCATTTATATGAGACATCATTCTCAACAAGATATTTTTTTCAAAAAGTTTACTGATAGAAGAAAGTAAGCTAATTGGTCGATAACTTGATGTTTCTGCTGGGTTTTTATCAGGTTTTAGGATAGGAATTACTTTAGCGTTTTTCCATCTTTTTGGGAAGTAAGCTAATGAACAACACTTGTTGAAAATTTTAACCAGGAGTCTCAAGGCAACATCGGGAAGATTTTTAATAAGAATATTAAAAATTCCATCATTACCAGGAGCCTTCATGTTTTTAAGTTTCTTAATAATTGATTTAATTTCATCAAAATTCGTCTCAATAATGTCATCGTGTGATAACACTTGGGTTGAAATATGCTCATATTTCAGTGAGACTTCATTTTCAATAGGACTCACAACGTTCAAATTAAAATTGTGTACACTCTCGAACTGCTGAGTAAGTTTTTGAGCTTTTTCGCCATTCGTAAGAAGTATTTTATTTCCTTCCTTGAGAGCAGGAATTGGTTTCTGAGGTTTCTTAGGAACCTTAGAAAGTTTCCAGAAAGGTTTAGAATATGGTTCAATTTGTTCAACTTCTTTAGCAAAATTTTCATTTCGCAAAAGAGTAAATCTATGTTTAATTTCTTTTTGTAAATCCTTAACTATGTTTTTCATAGCAGGATCACGAGAACGTTGATATTGTCGTCGACGAACATTCTTCAACCGAATGAGCAGTTGAAGATTGTCATCGATGATAGGAGAATTTAATTTAGTTTGAGCTTTGGGAACTGAAAGATTTCTAGCTTCGATAATATAATGATTCAAAATGTCAATTGCTGTTTCGATATCCGCAGAATTTTCTAAAATAGTTTCATGATCCACATGATTTTCAATGTGAGATCTGTAATCCAACCAATTAGCTCTATGATAGTTGAATATAGAACTAATTGGATTAATTATGGCTTCGTTGGAAAGTCTGAATGTTACAGGAAGATGATCTGAGTCAGAGTCAGCATGTGTAATCGGTTCACTACAAATGTGACTTTGATCCGTTAGAACCAGATCAATTGTAGACGGGTTTTTCACGGAAGAGAAACAAGTCGGATTACTGGGATGAAGAACTGTGAAGTAACCAGCTGAGAGTTGATTATGAAGTATTTTACCATTACTGTTATTTTGCCTACAATTTCATTGGACATGCTCAGCATTTAAGTCCCCTATTACGAAAAATTTCGGTCGATTTCTTGTCAGTTTCTGCAAATCTCCTTTAAAGAATGGCAAATATGCTTCAGTGTTGAAATAAATTCCATGAACGGTTTCAACTTCGATTCGCAAGCTTTCAATAACTTTAGTATTGAAAGAAGGTAAAATTCGATGTTTAATTTGCCGTTGGACAAAAATGGCAACTCCACCACCCATTGCAGTAAACCTGTCAAATCGATGAACCACATAATGTGGATTACTTTGCAATTTGACATTTGGTTTAAGAAAAGTTCCTGTCACAATGGCAATATGAATTTTGTGAACTTTGAGAAAATTATAAAATTCATCTTCACTCGATTTCAAAGATCGAGCATTCCAATTTAAAATATTCAAATAATTATTTAACATCACTGTTAAATTTTAAATTCATTATAATATTATTTGCAAATTGCCATCCGATTTGAAATACTTCAAAAAGTGATGAAGTCGAATCCATTCGAATGATCATTTGAAAAAGTTGATCTTGTAGGTAGATCATTTTATTTTCAGTTATATCGCCTAAATCAACTTAATTTAAAGAAGCGAATGGCATTAAAGGAATATTTGTAGGTAGACTGCCGTTAGAAGAAGATGATATGGTCGATCTACCTATTAATAAATTGTTTTCGATAGAAGATGAACTGCAAGGCGGTCCTGTGTTTTGATTATTTACATTAGAAGAATTAAGTGGTAGATTCCTACCTGTTATACTAGTATAACTGACATTAGAAGAAGATGACGACGAGGTCGATTTACCTGTCAATAAATTGTTTTCGTTAGAAGACGAATTGGTAGGAGTACCTGTCGTCCGATTTGAAATGAGACTTTTTCTTCCGGAAGAAAAGTAGAAAGCTCAGTACGGAATGCTTTGAAGTCGGAAATCATCACCGTCACTGGTGGCATAGATTGATGTTTCTTCCCAGAATGACAAGCGTCAATTTTGGGAATTTTTGAAGAATTTTCTTCTATGTCGCTACAATCGGATTCAGGAAGAATCTCGTAAATATTGTTAGACGGCATAGAATCAACGGAAGGGAA
Source organism: Malaya genurostris (assembly GCF_030247185.1). Lineage (NCBI taxonomy): Eukaryota > Metazoa > Arthropoda > Insecta > Diptera > Culicidae > Malaya > Malaya genurostris. The sequence goes on from NC_080571.1 coordinate 72,861,187, forward strand.
ATCCGTCCGTTGTCTTTTATTTTTACATTCAGATTCTATAAGATCGTGAATGTTATTAGAAAAATGTTGAATAACGGATTGTGATTTATTCCGTACTGAATTATTTTTAGCCTTAGGTTTGTTGCCTTTCCGGTTGGACGCAGGCATTTGAAATGTGAAACTACGTTGTATTCCCGAGCAAGTTATTTCAGGAGAACATTTTGCAAGCTTAATTGTCCTGAGTTTAGAACACAAAACACTTTACTACGTCCACACTAATTGTGCAAGCGTTTTTATGTACTTTACCATCACTTTTAAATCAATCATTTCTATTTTGACGCATGTTGAACATGACGTATATCGAATAAACTTTGTTGAGTTTTCATGTTGAAACAAAAAAAAAATGGAATTATTAATTTTCTTCCGAGTGCGCAGCTCGTGAGAAACCTTGAGTCAATTTACTTTTACCCTTTCAATCATTTCGCTACATGTGCGCTAGGAAGGAGAAAACTTTTCAAATTATTAAAGTGTCAGCAAGCTACCAGGAAGTGCGTTATGTCGGTGCATGCAGTTTGCGAATCAGGTTGCGTGTAAGATTACATTGGGTATCAGACGCAATCAGAAAAAAGTACTGAAAAAGTTAATTCACTGAATAGAAAGAATGTATTTTAGACATTTAATTCCATTTCAAAGGTTGAATAAAATTTCCATTTGGTTATCTTTTTTTTTTTTTTCATAAATACGTTTATTTCATAGGCAATATACATAAGTTAAATTTGGTTATCTTATCCTCAAACAAAATAGAAGGTAAGGTAATTGATAAAATAAAGTAAAGTCATCCTTTTTCTGAATCATATAAACAGATATTGTTTTGTTCTATAGGAGCTGCATATTGAACGATTCAAACAGCGAAAAACACTCACTGTTTGTTGCGATCATTGAAAGTAGCAGAATCCAATCTCAATAAAATGGCACGTGTTGAAGTGGGTTACTCGTTCGGAAGTGGCAGGCAGTTGAACATTTGATTATTTATGCAACGGCACCGGCATTTGAGCTGCTTTCTGTTTCACCGACTGCTGACCTTGCATGGTGTTGTTACAATCTGTAACATATATGGGTTGCAAAATCAAAACCCTAATATCGGAAGCACATCGACAGGGGGTGTTTCCATGACCCGACGGAATAGTTTTATTTATTTCCATTATTTGCATGTCGGGCGGTTCCTGTCTCCGATTTCACCCCTAAACACTCAGAATCCCCATCAGTTAAGCATCATTTTAATCGATCTAACAATGAAATTTAAAACAGCTTGGTTTGTGTGGCCTTTTGCGAAATGCTCCACATTCGAACAGTGCGAATCAAAAAAAAAAAAAAAAGAAGAAGAAGAAGAAGAGTAAATCTACAATTCAAACGTTGGGCACTGTAATCGCGGCACCCCACACATAATGAGTAATTCGGCAAGTTTGTCCTCATTTCGCCGCTTCTCGGGGAAGGACGCCCTGATATGGGCGCAAAGCTGTGCACTGCGTATTTGCGACGGCTTGAGTTGCGCTGGAACGCTACAGGCTCGAGGATGCCGGCCGACTAACTGCCGATAAGAGGACTTCATCCGCGGCCCGGTTAGTTGATGATTGCACTTGACACGAGATAGATCGTGTGAAGTTTACAAAACTTACAACCTACATCACATTGAGTACGATCAGTTTTTTTTCGTTGCCGCGATTCCGATCACCGAAGGTGTGAATTGATGTGTTTCGAGTGTGAACGAGATGAAAGTGCACGCGTTTGACGGCCGGTCAGCTTGGCGGTGGATCCTGGTCGGATTTTTGTTGATACAAGTTGTGTTGTGTCTGGTGAAGGACGGTTACGAAGATGAACATAATAGTGAGTTCATTTCTACTTCTGTGAATTTATTTGAAAGTTTTAAAATTCATTTTTTTTTTCGTATTTTATGTTGTGAGATATTCCCGTACAATCGAAAGCATCACGTACTGGTAACATTTTAATAACTAATATAGGGCTATTCAGGCCCGTACCCAGGATTTCGTTTTGGGAGGGGCCCTCAGATAAGAAAATAATGGTACTGAAAACTACTTACGTACCTAATTCTCGGTATGCCTTTTACCGCCGATTTTAACAGACAAACTTTTCCATTGGAACTGTCATTATGGAGTATTCAAAAAAAGGCGGGTGGGTAATGTCAGACATAACTGGATGTCGTGAATACGAAAAAACTGGCATGCTCCCATCACTTTTCCGAATATCAGTTAGTTGATTGATTATATGAATTGAGCAAGCTTTCCCTTTTTTCACTAATAGAGTTTGAAGCGATGCATCTACATTGAAGTACAGATTAGTTACATTAAACAGCTACTATTCTACAGCTATATATTCCAAACTTGAAACAATTCCTTTTTAATTTGCCAATATAGGAGGCTAGGTACGACAAATTTGTAGTTTATTTTTATTGAAGCTATGAAGTTCGAAGATATCTGAATTTCAGTACGAAACAATAGCAATGGCCTGGTCTGAAATGTATCGACGATTTTCGGTATGCAAGTCATTTTAATAATAATAATGATAGTAATAATAATAATAATAATGATAATAATAATAATAATATAGATTAATCTGTACATATATGTATGTATAAACAAAATACAGATTAACCTGTATATATGGCAACCCTGTATCGCATGGCATATTTTCACACGACCCCATACTAGTATAAAGATGTGTTCAACATCATCACATTCGCTTTCGCATTGCCGTTCGTAATTGAATGTGTTAGTGACGGTACAAATCTGCCTTTTTCCGGTTTTCGGTGCCATCTAGCTGACGGTGTCTCGTACGTTCAGAGTAGTTGCTTTAACTTAAATGACGCTATTTCTTACATCACATTTCATTTTATACCCGCTACTGGTAACGGTGTAGGGACGTCCCCTTTGTTTAGAATTCCTTTCCTGTAGGCAGAACGGGAAACAGTGAAACGATATAAAAGAGAGAGTTAGTATAGCATCAGCCAGTAATACTGAATTGGCTGTCGAGCTGTTAACAGCATCTTGTGGAATTTTTACGCAGAAACACGCACAAAGGAGGAAGAATTAAACGCAAGGCAAAGTCCCGCTCGAACCGTGCTGGTCTGCAGTTCCCAGTTGCAAAATCCATCGTCTGCTCCGGAAGGGAAACTACGCAGAGCGTGTCGGTGCCGGTGGACCGGTCTATCTGGCGGCAGTGATGGAATTGGCCGGTAACGCTGCCCATGACAACAAGAAAACGAAAATCATCCCTCGCCATCTGCAGCTGGCCATCCGTAACGATGAGGAGTTGAAAACCCCGTCCTTTTCAGGACGACCACATCACTGTGATAAAGAAATATTTAGGATTGCTTTAAGTTTAGCCAGTTTTGATACGCTTGGAAAGTAGAATGCGCAAATCAAGTGGAAATCTTTGTTCTAACAATTTGTTCATCTCTTTCATTTGTTCAATTTGTTCAACTCTGTTTCGCACGGCATATTTGTATACTAGTATAAAGATGTGTTCAAAATCATCACTTTCGCTTTCGCATTGCCGTTCGTAATTGAATGTGTTAGTGACGGTGCAAATTAATTTAGCTTCCATCTTGATGAATCTTTTAGTAGGAAATATTGAGATCTGATATGGTTCTCGTGTGTGTCTTGTTTCAGCAATGGGCCTTGCTGGACTTTTGTCGTGAATACGACTTACTTTACTATGGGGTGCCTTTTCAAAATTTACCCTCTGAGAGAGTGATAAGTTTTTGATCGTGAATATCTATTGTTGTATCTAATGAATCAACATAATTCTTGCGACATGCCATCGGAAATATGATCACAATTTTATGATAAAATTTTCAGTTGTGTGACATAGTCTCAAATAATTCAAAATTAAACTTTTCTGAAATGTTTGGTATAAACGAGTATCAAAGCGAATAATTCATAAGGCGCGTTTGCCTTTCTCGTATTTTGAAAGCTCATAGCTCAGTGATCTGTGAAAGGATTTATATAATCTAACTACCAATAGAATCGAAATTTTTCAATTTAAACGTGTATAGCAAAAGCATTGAAGTATTTCAATAGTACACTATTGAAAAACCTGTCTCATTTGATCCATGTCAACACCAGCCAATCATAACGCGTTCTAAGGAAGAGAACAAAATATCTGCTGCTGTACAACAAATCGTCCGGGAAAAATGTTCCGAAAAGTGGTGAATATCGCAGTGAGTTCCTCAATTTGGTCCTTGTGAATGCTAGAAACAAATCCCTACAACATAATGATAGTTTCTTTCAATGAATTATGCAAATCCGAAATGAAATAATCGACATTAAAATTCTGTATGCGGCTATTTTTATAGCCGTTAGGACCGCCCATTAGTGAAAAAGCTACAAACGAAATCACATAAAAGGAAATCTCTTAACAAAAATTCAATCAGTTTGGATTCTATCGCCACTGCGAGCAGATGTGTTTTGTGTCGTCTGCACAGCTAGTTTCGCTTTCGACAAGAGCGATTACGTCACAGCTGCCAGTCATTAGCATTGGTGAAAAAACAACGGTGGAGAGCATTGCACAAAATCAGCCGTTCTAATGGCTCTAAAAGTTTTCTAAAGAACTATTAGGATTTGTTGTTCGCAAATCGTAGGGAAATATCCTCAGTTTACTGCAAATCAAGAACAGTTTGCTTATGGCGTTTTCGTTTTTAATTTGCACTACACCGGTGCAGTGCTACACTGAGGCATGAATAAACGAACAAAAAAGACGAAAACATAAACAGTAACCATTGACTACAATTAACGATTCCATTGCACAGAGCTACACCAAACTTTTGATGAGTGCTACACCAGTGGTGTCGGTGCAGAAAAAGTGTAGCACTGGTGTAGTGCAATTGGTAAAAACGAACGGTTTCAGTGCAGCTTTCGCTACACCAGTGTAGTGCAATTGAAAAACGAAAATGACATTAGATTTGTGCACTTGTCGCTGTGTGAAATTCACAGTAATCGAGATCAAGTGAAGCCTTTTTTCGCGAAAAATGTTCCAGAGTTTAATGTCGTAGAGAATTACGCAATTTGACTCTTCTGAATGCTGGAAACGAATCCCTACAGCATATTGATAGTTTCTTTCGATAAATTATGCAAATCTGAAATGAAATAATCGACATTAAAATTCTGTATGCGGCTATTTTTATAGCCGTTAGGACCGCCCATTAGTGAAAAAGCTACAAACGAAATCACATAAAAGGAAATCTCTTAACAAAAATTCAATCAGTTTGGATTCTATCGCCACTGCGAGCAGATGTGTTTTGTGTCGTCTGCACAATTAGTTTCGCTTTCGACAAAAACGATTACGTCACAGCTGCCAGTCATTAGCATTGGTGAAAAAACAACGGTGGAGAGCATTGCACAAAATCAGCCGTTCTAATGGCTCTAAAAGTTTTCTAAAGAACTATTAGGATTTGTTGTTCGCAAATCGTAGGGAAATATCCTCAGTTTACTGCAAATCTAGAACAGTTTGGTTAGATTTGTGCACATTTCGCTGTGTGAAACTCACAGTAAACGAGATCAAGTGGAGCCTTCTTTGTTTTTGCGAAAAATATTCCAGAGTTTAATGTCGTAGAGAATTACGCAATTTGACCTTTCTGAATGCTAGAAACGAGTCCCTTCAGCATATTGATAGTTTGTTTCAATAAATTATGCAAATCTGAAATGAAATAATCAACATTAAAATTCTGAATGCGGCTATTTTTATAGCCGTTAGGACCGCCCATTAGTGAAAAAGCTACAAACGAAATCAGGTAGAAACAAGCCTCTCAACAAAAAGTGAAGCTTTCTTTGTTTTTGCGAAAAATGTGCAAAGGGAAATGCTTGCATAATTCATACAATTGATCAACTAATTGATATTCGGAAGTGTTAAGGAACATGTCAGTTGTTTTCGTATTCACGACATCCAGTTATGTCTCTGACATTACCCACCCGCCTTTTTGGCTGCCTTTCTACCGATTTTCGGTGTCATTGTGCGTCATTGTGTCTCGTGCATTCAGATCGGGAAACAGTGAGACGACAGGTCCTCGATGTTGCTCTCGTGTGTCTTGTTTCGAGAACAGTTGCTCAGCAAATGGTAGGAAAAATGAACCACTTAACTTTTATATAAATGCTCTTGTATAGATTCAGACATCTCGCGTTCTGATTGGCTGGTGCTTTCATGGGTTAAATCAAACAGGTTTTTCAATAGTGTACTATTGAAAAACTTAAATGTTGTTGCAATACACGTTCAAGTTAAAAATTTTCCATTCTATTGGTAGTTAGATTATATAAATCCTTCTACAGATCACTGAGCTATGAGCTTTCAAAATACGAGAAAGGCAAACGCGCCTTATGAATTATCTTCTTTGATACTCGTTTATACCAAACATTTCAGAAAAGTTTAATTTTGAACTATTTGAGAATATGTCACAGAACTGAAAATTTTATTATAAAATTGTGTTCATATTTCCGATGGCGTGTAGCAAGAATTATGTTGATTCATTAGATATAACGTGAGATATTCACGATCATAAACTTATCACTCTCTCAGAGGGTAAATTTTGAAAAGGCGCCCCATAGTAAAGTAAGTCGTATTCACGACAAAATGTGACTGTGCCCGAGAGAAGCTTATTGTATTACATTTATTTACGTTTACTGTCATGTTATATCTGTATTTTCTGATGATGCCATATATTCTGAGATCATTTACGTTCCTAGTTTAAATGACGACAATTCACTGCATAGAATAGCACAGCCGATTCGTGGAGAACGGAAAAACGTCTTCTAAATCTATAGGTCATACTAGTAGATGGTCATACAATTTTTTTTGGCTATACTGGCTTCGGATTCAGGTTCAGTAGAGGTTTGAAAATCCAAAACGAAACTTACATAAATTTATCAGAGATAAATTAACGTTTGAGCATAGATAATAGTACGAGGAAGCTAAATCATGTGAATCTTGTAATGCCATTTCACAGCGATTGCGATCTTCAATCGCTTCATTTATGACCGCTAATACTTGCTTTTTTTCTGATTTGAGGTAGTCATCCAATAGTGTACCATGCCGATCCCAGAAAACCCGGAATTGTGATCCTTCCGTCCCATTGAGACGCCCTCCGAGGCACTCGTACCACTTCAAAACACTCGTGCTGATTTCAGTTTATTGTTGGATTCCACCAAACATGTACTCGAAGTGCGCTTGCGTTCGTCTTTCTAGCTCTAAATAAGTACGAGCGGGATCCAGCGACAGATATAAATATCCTTCTGATCTGCAGAATCTTGCTTATCTAAGGCATGCTCGCGCACGTCTCTTTCCGGTCGTCCAGTACAATTTTATGTATCATTATTATTGTCATTCTCCATTTTATGTGGTCTTGACTCTGTTCTGCTTCGTAGGACCTGCCGTTGCGTGCTTTATCAACAGTGGAGTTTTGACCATCACGTAACTTTCAAAACCTCTATCTTAAGATGAAATCTACGGGATCAAGAGCCCCATAATACTTCTTAAACTTTTTTTTTCGTTTCTGTTTCTGATTTTGGGAGGAGAAAGAGCCCCTTGGGATGCCAAAACTCTTGTAATACCTATAACTTACATATAGAAACACATATAACGCTTCGTAACACACAAAACTTACAAAAGAGTAACGTATGTAACGCTTACAACTCACAAAAAACTAATACATGTAACGCCAAAAACATATACAGAATAACACATTTCACGTTTCGTAACACCTGTAATTTACAAACGCACAATAATGCCTATAACTCACAAAAAAGTAACGCATGTAACGTTTCGTAACGCCCAAAACTTATAAAAAGTAAGGCATGTAACATATGTAAATTACAAACGAATAACGCTTGTGAAGCTTCGTAACGTCATAAATCACAACAAAGTAACGCTTCGTAACGTCATAACTCCAACAAAATAACGCATGCAACGCTTCGTAACGTCTATGATTCACAAAAATGTAACGCGTGTACGTTTCGTAACGCCAATAAAGTACAAAAAAGTAACGCTCCGTTACGACTATAACTTACTAAAAAATAACGCAAGTAACGCTTATGATTCACAAATAAGTAACACATGTAACGTTTCGTAACGCCTATAACTTACTAAAAAGTAACTCATGTAACGATTCGTAACGTCTATAACTTACAAAAGTTACGCATGTAACGCTTCGTAACGCAACTTCGTAACTTCGAAATGTAACGTATGTATCGCTTCGTAACGACTAAAACTTATTAAAAAGTAATGCATGTAACGCTCCGTAATGTCTATAACATACCAAATAGCAGAATCTTGCTTAATTAGGGCATGCTCGCCGACCCTCTGGGTACGTGGCTGTCGGTAAAATTTAAAATATTGAAACCGTTAAATCTTGTAGTATAACATTTCAATTTACTGATTACTCTCATATCAAGAAAAGAACTAATGATTCCTTCATGGATAGAACAGAACAACAAATTCACCTCCAAGTTTTACTGAGCAGAAGATACAGGAGGAAATCTTCATTACAGAAATAAATGTTATGGATCTTCTTGCAATAATATTTATGCACACTTTCCTTCAAAATTAGATAGGGTAACGGCTCCCTATTTCATCTGAGCTCCTATTTCCATCTCATCCATTCACCTCATTACTTTGAACATGAATAATATTTTAAAACCTACCTGAACCAAACTGTGAAATGTTTTAAAACGATTATAAAAGCTATTGTCACACTTTCCTATTGAAAGAAATGGTTTTAAGTTCTTCGGTTATCGTTTTTTTCATTTCAAATAAACTCACTTTTCAATTTAGGACACATTTCCGTCTCAAGATTTACAGTTCGTCATGTTTCTGAATATCTACTAATTGATTCGTCTTAAAACATGATCACTTTTTCGCACAATTACACTACCATTGAATGCTGGATGACTTCATAATTAGTAATGTTCACTTGCTACTTGTGTAATTAACGATTTAATACTTCAAAAACTACCCGACAAATAATAAAAGCCTTTAAAAATATGAGATGAAAGTTTTTCACTTAGTTCATTTGATTGCGCTTTGTTTTCATCTCATTTGGTTTCGCAAAGTTGCCAAGTTATCTCATAATGTTACAAAACAATAATTGTTTTTCTACTTCAAAATCTCATCAAAAAGCATGTTTTTTGGTATCCGTGACATTAGTTTAATTATATTATTGATATTAATATTTCAATAAAACTGTTTTGGCTTCGAATATTACCAGGAAGAGCATGTTAAATACTAATGAAATAACCATTGTGGCAAATCTAGTAGCACTGGTTTCATTCCGCTATACGTCAACATAACGCTGTGAAGTGTGTGTGTTTCATTGGCTGTGCACAGAGATGCCAGATATTTTCATAGAAAATATGTATTACGTTGCATAGAAACTCTATATCTGGTCTATCTGTTTTCACTAATAAAATGATGTTAAATCTGTTTTCACTAATAAAATCTGTTAACATAATTTTATTAGTGAAAACAGATAGACCAGATATAGACTTTCTATGCAACGTAATACATATTCTATGAAAATATCTGGCTTCAAATAGTTCAAATTGGTTCCAAATTTTTATATAAATGTTTGTCAGTGTTCATAATCAATTATCTACATAAAAGATTTCCACTTTAACATGTGATTTGTCCGATGATTAATAAACTTTTAAAGAATCACTGCAATCAAATACTAATAGATAATCAGAGAGAAAAGTCTAATATTTTACTTCTTTCTTTCTATGAACCTGCACAAATCTGTATTAAATTTAGGAAATCTTTACAAAATCGGTACTTTGATTTAAACCAGCAGGCCCGTACCCATGATTTCGTTTCGGGAGGGGCCCAAGGTAAAAAAATAATGTTACTGAAGACTGCTTATGTACCTAATTTTTGGTGTGCCTCTTACGGGTGTTTTTAACAGACACTTTAAACTTTTCCACTTGATCTATTATTGTATTACATTTGTTTACGTTTACTGGCTTGTTATTTCTGCAACACATGCCTCAGGCCTTCTAAATAATTATATATCTGTTTTTGATTTCGGGAGGGGCGCGGACCCCTCGGCCCCCCCTCTGGGTACGTGACTGTAAACCAGTATGCGAACGCAAAAATCTATACAATACATATAAATCTGTATAAATGGCATCTCTGGCTCTACACTTTGTTTTAAGAAGGGCTAATGAATAAATAGTAACAATCACAGTTTTGTTTTTATTTAAAGTTCACCAATTTAACTTTTCAGTAAAATGTTAAATTTAAAGCCAAAGGTAACGGAAACGTCTGAAAAATTTTTAAACGTTTAAATGATTTCAAACTGGTTCTAAAAATATCGTATATTGTCTCATAGTTGGCATTAGGCCGTTTTTAAGAAGAATTCTGACATTTTGAACCTGAGAGTGTAATAGTGGAATATTTCGTTTTGATTGCTGTCGCCATTGCTAATTTATAGGATGAATAAAGGATCAACGATAGGATGGATAAAAATCCATTGAGATGAAATTAGGAGCAGAGTAGTGAACATTTCATAAGTGTTTTTTGCTGTTTTATGAACATTATTTTAATTTCCAAGGAATTTGAATCAAATCTCAATGTGGAGCAAGGCGAATGAAGCAGTAATATGAAATAGTTATAGTGATTTTAGTGGCTAAATCGAGGTTTGAAGGCGACGTCCTTACAAATGAGATGAAATAGGGAGCCCTTACCCTACAAGTTTTCGTTTCGATAAGATATGTCATGTGCTAATTTTGATCAGTGTCGTTATACACGGAACCACCCGCGATCCCATTTCAACCAGAATATTAGTTGATTTTCTGAATTCGATTAATTAAAATTTGGTACAACTAATTGATTGTTGTTTTAACTAAACTGTCATTTTTGTTTTTCGATTAGCAGAAACGATGGTTGAAACAACTAATTTAACTGTTTGAAAAAAAAATGCTGTCAATTAGTGAGGACACATACCTTTCAATTTCAACAAATATTTTAGTTGAAATAACTGGTGTTTTATTGAAACAAAATTCTGTTAGTTGAAAAAAAATCGGTTTTATTTGTTTTAGACATTGCAAATAGTTGAATCAACTCGAACAATGTTATTGATTTGCGAAAATAATCAAAATATACTTACTGATACACGTCATGATCTATTTGAAATAAGTTCGGTATGTTGAGATTCATGAAATAAATATCGTTGTTAAAATATAAACAGTATTTTATATTGACATGTAATAATTGGGAAAACCACCGATCACTGCTGATTTTAAGTGATCTTAACCAAGAAATAAATTATCATTACGAAACTGATCTGATCTCTAAGTGATTTTGTTTTTTGTATGATCATGATCATGTCAAGTCGAGATCAGTAAAGATCTAAATTCTAAAAAAAAACTTCTGATTCGATCGGAAATGATTGATGTAGAAAAACGTTTTTAATTAGCAAAAGTACCAAAAGGGGCGAGTAAATTAGCGAAATTATTAAATTTACCTAAAATGAGTATTGAAAGATGATGCCTTCAAACGGTTGAACTAAAGTTATGCACTGATAATTTTAGTCAATTTATATGAGCTTGGGTGCATCAACCGTTGGGAATTGGAATTTTCCGATGGCAAAACGCGCCATTCAAACGCAGCGCATTCTGTGTGTTTGAAACCCTTCGCTCCTGTTACTTTTATAAATTAAATTCATGTCCAAAAGCCTTTTATTGCTAATGCATGAACATCATCGTCGCTATCAAACAGCTGGAAGTAAAACAGTCTGCTGGAAGTAAATCAATGATCGAATTTGAAGCATAAAATTTTTGCGCATACCTGAAATATTATGAGATGATCATTTATTAACATTTTCTAATTTGTCACCAAATCTTTTTCATCTTAAACAAGGTTAACTTTATCACAATACCGCTGTTAGATAAACACTTGTTATGGAATCATAAATTTCTCAAATCGAATGATCACAATTTCACCAAACGCTTTAACCATCGATGTTGTTTTCATTGACATTTTGAAGCGACGCGAACAGATTTGAACTAAAAAAGTTGTTGATTCTGCATTGCGATTATTGTTTTGCTTTCAACTGTCTCCGGCATTTGACAGCATTCAAAACAACATATTTTTCAACTACTTGAATATATGCAAATCAAAAACCAAATTAGTTAAATCAACTATCGCAAAAATCAAAAACTGCGATATCGCAATTTTATGATCGAAGGATTTTCCGTGTAGGGTCATTTCTAATCATTTCATAGTTGTGACATTTCCTGTATATTTTTCAAATAAGTGACTCTTCAATATGTTGAATTGGGGATGCCAAAACTCTTGTAACGCCTTTTTTCACCTATAACTTACAAAAAGTAACACATATGACGCTTCCTAACACACAAAGCCTCGTAACGTTTGTACCTTTTAAAAAAGTAAATCATGTAACGTTATGCATAAACCGATTTGTAACGCCTGTAACATACAAAAAAGTAACGCATGAGCTGCTTCGTAACGCCTAATACTTATTTAACACTCCGAATACCAATGGAGTATAAGACTACATCTTAGCCATTTTTGGATCGATTTCAAAAATTTTTTTACCATTAGAAAGATAAATTCATTCGGAATAAAATCCATTTGAAACGATGGAAAACCGAATATTCTATTCAAACTTATTATAAAAAGTTCCAACTAAAGTCTGTTGAGAAAAGTGGGAACGCTTACTTTGTCTGGCCATATATCAGTTGTTAGAAGTCCGATTTTGAAAATTTGTTTATCATTGGACAGATATGTCTATCACAACATAAATGGAACAGAAAAATTCTTTAAATTCAAAGCGACATCATATGCATTTTTATATACCAATAGATTGCATTTGACATCAGCTATATGTTTTAGAAGAAATCAAATTAAACTTTACTGAAAATGTTTAAAAAAATTCGATATTTTCACAGAAAGTTTAGAATATCAGAAGTATTCGAAGAATGCTAAATACAACTAAGCATTTTTGTAAACCAATCGATTGAATTTGATACCAGCTAGATTGTACGAGAAAAAAAGTTTTCAAATGGGTGTTCGTTTTGATGTACGTAAATTTACCTGTTTCTGATTTCAATCGATTGATGAACACAAAAGCTTGGATGTTTTTTGTTGCATTCCTCGTTAAGTCTCTATTACTGTTAAGATTTGAAAATGTAAGTAAAAATATCGAGTTTTTATTAGATCTTTAGTATATATAGAATTATTTTTTTCTGCAAATTTTAGATACTATCAAATTCAATCTACATAAAAGATCATATATGTTTGTTTTACATTTTCCAATATATTAAATTCGAAAACTTACACGAAAATGTAGAGTTTTTTAGATCTTGATGTAAATGTAATATTTTACTCCTAAAATTTCACACTTTGCTAAGTTCATTGAGTTGGTAAGCAAAATTTCTTAGACGTGCACATACGTCAAATCCACGAATTTTCCGTGAAATTTCGTTTATTTTTGTGAGATTTTTGGTAAATATAAAACATAAATTTTTTTTCTGAAAGTAAATTTTGTATTTTTACAGAAATTTTTGATACTTAGAGTATTTTGTGATTCAGCTAAGCACGTATTCGTGTACCGAATACTTTTTTACCATTTACCACTCATTTAATACAAAATTTCTTGAGATTTTTAGTAAATATGATAGAATTTCCTGTTTAATTGAAGCAATATTCAATCGATTGGTGATCAACAATGCCTAAATGTTTGATTTGAATTTTGTGCTAAGTGTCAAACATGTTTAATTTTATTTTAATTTCAAAATTTCTGGGAAATATCTAATTTTTCGGATTTTCTTTAGTAAATTTGAAACTATTTTTTCCCGTACATTATAGCTTGTGTCAAATTCAATCGATTGGTTTACAAAAATGCTTAGCTGTATTTAGCATTCTTCGAATACTTCAAATGTTGTAAAATTTCTGTGAAAATATCGAATTTTTTGAGACATACTCAGTAAAATATGAATTGATTTTTTCTAAAACATATACCTGATGTCAAATGCAATCTATTGGTATATAAAAATGCATATGTCGTCGCTTTGATTTTAGAGATTTGGTCCGATTTCAAAAATTTTTTTTTCCATATTAAAGTACAATCCTTCCGGTTAATTAGGGAATATAATTTCATTCTAATGGCTGCCTCAGCTGGCCCTGCAGTACACCATACGGTCGGTCTAGGTTTTTAGCATTTTTGATTGTATGCAGCTTTAATTCAGCTATGGCTGCACGAATGTTGTCCTTCAAGGCTTGAATTGTCTCTGGCTTGTCCACATAACACTTATCTTTGACAGCCCCCCAAAGATGATAGTCTAACTTCGTTTCAATCATTCACTCAAAGGGACGACCCAAACATGAACTAAATCTTCCACTATTTTGATTAGTGGGTTTTAGAAGTTCACGGTTATGCAAATTTATTTCGATATACCGGTTTCTGGTGCTGGAAGCTTAGATTTCCCGAAAACTATGGTAGTGCTTACTATTTTCTCATCAATTTTTCAATTTCTTTTATTACTGCAGGGTGCGCCTCTATAATCGAAACAAAAAAATCGATCTAATGACCACCTCCATTAAACACACAAGAAGTGGTCTTTTTGGCATTTTGATCATTTGCTTACTCTTCAAATAGCCCCAGTTCCAATTCTCTTGGCGGAATGTCTCATACATTTTTTCACGATAATCATGCACAGTTTTCACAGCTGAGCGATTGTTTTCACTGTACATCGCTACAATTTCAGTCTACTTTTTTGTCATTTATGGGTTATCTCGTTTGTGTTTAGGGCACAACACCGTTTTTGAAATTTCTTTACATTTCGTCTTTGCTTTTTTATGTAAATCGATCCTTGGCTAAAATGGTACAGGCTGACGTTTCAGGATCGGACTCAATTGTCAAAATCGGCTGAAAAATGGCGCAGTTATTCAACATTTCAATAGGTCCTGCCTAGATGGTGCACCCTGTAGGTGTTGTAAACCATTCGCAGCGTATCAGTAAAGTACCGTTATTAGAAGTATTGTCCTTCATTATCCACTACTTTGAGTCATCTTTATGGTGAAGCTCCGATACCGAGCAGAACATAAATATATTTCTTCAGAATTGGCTAATGAATCGATCCAATTTTTTATCATTTCATAGTTTTCGAAGTGCTGTTCCGACAAGCCATGCGCCGTGGATCGGAACAATCAGTAATCGGATGGAGGAATAACCGGTGAAATTGACGAGTGAGGCAAAACTCGTCCCATGTTAGCGTTTCCAAATAAGTTTTCACAACTTTCGAAACATAGGGTCTTGCATTGTCTCGAAGAAAAATTACTTTATCGAAGGGAACCTCACATTGTGATCGCTCATAATAAATAATACCCAGTTGATCTCTCTAAACGCACAGTAAGATTTTCTTCCCATTAATATTCTGCCTGGGAGATGTCGATGACTTGGCTTCAATTCATGTGAAACTTGTGTTCTCTAATTTTGTATGGCTTCCATGGCTTTGAGATGTTTTTCGAACGTCGGAAAGCCCACTGCAAGTTATGTGGATAGCTCCATTTTCGGTTGCCAGTCTTTCAAGTCAAAATTTACAATTGCAAGTCGAAATTGTCTTTCAAGTCAAAATTTACATTTTTTAACCGAACTAATGAAGCAACACTTCCGTGAACAAAATTTTTCTGGTACATACTGTGATATCCTGAGTTACGTGTTAGCTACTATGAGTTTGAGTATGATGCAGTGAGTGTGTAAATATGTTGACTAGTACTGACAGAGGAGTGAGTTGAAGCACCAGAAACGGGATAGAGGTTGTAGAGGCCTGAAGAAGGTTATCATACATACATCGACATGTTTGATACTGCACAACAAATTACTATGGATAAATGGTTAATGTCATCTTTATTAAAACGCTACCGAATATTTCCAACTCCTGGTAACAACTGTAGTTTGAGAAATAACTTTTTTCGAGCGGGTAATGGAATGAACTGAATCGGTTTTAAAGTAAATTAAATACACTATATCCAAATTTCTTAACTGTTTCGTCACTAATGTACCGAAATAGTAACAGACTCAGGCATTAGTATTTCGTTATGCTATTTGCTTTGATGAAGGTTGCAATTTGGCATCTTCACTCTCCCTAACTGACATGCATTGAAGATGCTTCCCGATTTCTTATTTATTGCAAATGTTCATGTTAATATACACTACCGTAAATAATAATTTGGTTATTTATACATCATGTTTGATGCAGCTTACTCGTATAGTTCAACCAAGGGGTTTCCATTGCATGTTTTCCTAATTTTTCTAGGTGCTCCTGCGGTTAACAATGGTCTCGGAGTGGACAACGATCTCGTTGAAGACAAGCCATCGGCCACGGCAAAGTCTGCACCACGAAGAAAAGCCTTCCGTTTGATTCAAGCCGAACGGGAAAAGAAGCATCTCGATCTGAATCAGATTCGAAAGAAACGTTTTATCGCAGATCTTCTCAAACCCGTAAGTATTTCGATAATTCTTTGCATCTACCTGGGTTAAATTCTGATCCATTAAACAGTCCAAAAAATCCTACCACAACTGTACTACACCATCCGGAGCGAAAGGCCACTGTAAGCGTTATCAGGACTGTAGACTTCCAGAATCAAAAGAGAATATTTGGAAGGTTTTGGGACAGCTATGTGTTATCGAGAGCATGTGAGTTTCGTTAGTTAAATTATTCGGATGTTCCTTAATCTATAAATATCACGTCTCCTCAGTTCCATCGGAATCTGCTGCCCGGATATGCGGACGGAGGGAACGGGACCAGAGTTCGCAGCACGACTACCGGCCCTAGCCGATGATGAGTACGATTCGGTTGAAGGAGACAACGGTGTCGAATCGAGAGACGGTCTCGAGCGGACAGAAGAACGAGGCTGCGGTATTTCAACCAAGCAGCTACCGAAAATCGCCGGTGGTCGTCCGGCAGATCCGAAGGAATGGCCCTGGATGGCGGCGTTGATTCTCAATCAGGCCCAGCAATCGTTCTGCGGTGGAGTTCTGGTAACCGATCGGCACGTACTGACAGCGGCTCACTGTGTGTTGAATCTAAAGATTCATCAGTTTTTGGTGAGACTCGGGGAATACGACTTCACTCAGTACAACGAAACAAGATCCAGAGATTTTCGTGTAACCGAGATGCGAAGTCATGTGGATTTCGATCCGGTCAGCTACGAAAATGACATTGCTATTTTGAAACTGTTCAGACCTTCGCTTTTCAATTCGTACATATGGCCAATTTGTCTGCCTCCACTGGACGACTCTTGGGACGGTTACCGGGCGGTTGTCGTTGGGTGGGGAACGCAGTTTTTCGGTGGACCATTTTCGAAGGTACTGATGGAAGTAGATTTGTCGATTTGGTCCAATAGTGACTGTCAGAGTAAGTACATCAATCGTGTTTTCGAGACCAGCCTCTGTGCGGGGGATCGCGAAGGTGGCAAGGATTCCTGCCAGGGTGACAGTGGAGGTCCTTTGATGGTTCAACTTCCGAACAAACGGTGGGTCACCGTCGGAATAGTTTCCTGGGGAATCCGATGTGGCGAGGCGAATCATCCGGGGATCTATACGAGAGTGAGCTCTTATGTTCGGTGGGTTATCGAGAATGCTGTATTTTGAGAGGGAACGGAGGCCTATCTTGGTACATCGAATCATGACAGAATGCTTCAAATAAATTTATACTTTTCATATTATCGAAATAGTTGTGTGTTTTGTATAAAAAAATGTCCTTTGAATTAAGACTTCTTAGACATCATTTTTGTGTCATAAATAGATTTCGGATTACAATGGTACATTTTAACAAAAACCTGAGTTCTTTGAATTACATGTCCAAATATTTCGAGATCGGTTACTTCTAAGAGAAATACCGTTATGGGTGATTTGATTTCCCTTGAACAATCAAATCACATATTAGTTTTGCGAATAACTTCAAATTGTTCCAACCATAACGTCTACATTTTTAAATAGGCACTTATCAAATTAAGTTCAATTGTTTGTTATGAGCGACTTTTTCCTTAAATCTACCTTTTATAATTTTTAATTTGGCTCAAATTCTGCATACGCATATTACATGACCGAAAAGTACAGATTGAGAAATTTCAGCAGTGATTAGGAAATCATCAGACTTCACATACTCTGATTCGAATGAAATTTTGCACACGTTTTCAGTATGACAAAAAAAAAATGTTTTGCACGGATACAGAGACCAATTAAACTCAAGACTGATTTAAAAAAAAAAGACCGTATGTATTTTGGAATGCACTTTCCTCAAATTGCTGTAACTGTGGAAATGAAAAAAAATTTCCCAAAAATATGCATAAAATATGTTGAATACTTTTTCAAGAATCAGAAAATCAACCGAAAAATTAAAAATATAAAAAATAGTCTCTTTAATATTTTTGCTTTTCTCATATAGAAAGGTTATGCAATCACTTTGAAAAGCGACTTTTGAACCGAGGCCCGAAGAGCCGAGTGTCATATACCATTCGACTCAATGTGCTAAAAATTGTGCTAAAAATTGTGCTTAAAATTTTATACCATCACTTGGAGGCACAAAACAAACCACGTGAAACAATTCGAAACTTTGAAAAATTCAAATTAAAGGTGTTTTGGTATTATATGGAATTCTCGGATTTCATTCGGATCCGATTTCCGGTTTCGGAACTATCGGGTAAAAAGGCGCTTAGAGGCAGACTCGAATCTGCGGTCTTATGCAATCCATGCATACGCGTTTATCATTTCTGCCACCCTGAGCTAGAAGAACTTTATTTAATTTCCGCCACAATTCAATAATAACAGAATAGAGCAATTCCAGAAATTAACACCAGAAAAACTGACAAAGTTAGGATCGATTTGTTCCGATGTGGATTAAACACGTTTGTACATGTCTCCAGTATGGCAAACCATTAATTTGTCTAGGGTAGAGAAACCGGTACGACTCACGACTGATTTTCAAAAAGAACTAATGGATTTTTGCATGCAATTCCTGCAAATCGTTGGTACTTGGAAACAGTTAGTTGTACAAAACTAGTGTTGTAAATGGATTGAAATGCTTTTATAAGAAATCGGTAAAACCTCTTTTGTAGGAAATCGATTGGAAACTTCAAACAAATTATACACAGGAAAAATTAAATGGAACATAACTAAGAAATAAAAATATGCATATCTGTTATTTTCTTTCTAATATTTTTATTTCAACCTTCCTATTATATTAAAAATTCTATATAAATTCGAAGGCCGTTTTTTATTTTCTTTATTTGACGCAAATTTTGCGCAAGCATTGTTCATAATCAAAAAGGATAATTCACATTATATCAGTTCACAATTTTGTCCCTAACCTAACTATTGAGAAAACTCAAAACTATTTCAAAACCGGTTGGTCCGATTGATTTGAGTGCTATCTGAAAATGGTATAAAGAAAACTCAATATATGAAAAAAATATTCCTAAAATTGATCCTTCGCAACCAGAGGTTATATCCAAATGAAAATTGGAATATTCTTATGGCATCTTAAGACCTTCCAATTGAGTCTAAAGTGATGAAAATCTGTTCAGCCAAGTGAGTTACAAATATTTGTCACTCACACATACAGACATTTGCTCAGATCGTCGAGCTGAATCGAATGGTATATGAAATTTGGCCCTCCGAGTTCCCTTTCACAAGTCGGTTATCACAGTGATTGTATAGCCTTTCTATATGAAAAAGGCAAAAATGTAGGTATTTTACAAAAATAAGCTATCAGTAACAAAATGTGGTTCTTGAATATTGTAAAAAAGTTAAAATAAAGCAATTTTACATACTTGATTCCAATTTTCACTTCCAGTCCAACATTATTTAAACGATATATTTGCACAATTTTCAAAAAATCTGCATTTTTTAAGGTAGTAACATTTTTAACCAATATTTCTCCATTTTGATCTAGGGGGCAATAAACCTTTATATTTTGCAGCTATGCAACAGATCGAAAAAATAAAAAAATAATAGTCCAAAGTTCGTCGAAAATGCTAACAGACTCAAAACTGATACACTGATGAATATCGCAAAAACATACGCGTTTACCATTTTCGCCACCCTGAGCTGTGGCGGAAATTAGAATAAAGTTCTTCTAGCTGCGCAAACTATTGGAGAGCAAAAAATTTTATTTAGTTGGCAACAAATTCCTTAATAGTGAATGGAATGACTTTTTTGCTTTTATTAAAGTAACAATCGGTCCCTTTTGAGTACTTTTTCAAAGGTCGCTTAATATATACAACTTCTACTACATTCTTAAAAACTACGACTGTTTTGAAATATACAGATTTTAATACAATTTCTAAAACTTTTGCTCACTCATCCTTCCAGAAGAACTAGTTCTTTTGAAACGTTCGCGAATTTTTGTCCACCGCCCTGATAAAAGGGTTGTTCTTTTACTAAATATACGAATTATATGCGTATTTGTGGTAAAACGATTTCTGATTACTGTGGTGCGATTATATCTTCTATCCTTAGTTTTTCAGTACTAGCCGATAGTTGATGATTTTAGGTTTTGTTTCATACATAGACCTGATAGGTAAAAAAAACAATACGAAACTGTCACTTGCTGATTCGATTTTTGCAAACATTCATCAAAAATTTTATTAATACTTACCTTACATGTGGTGAATATCTGATTCAATAGGTTTCACGTTTCAGTTCTCTCAAAAGTACAAACAGACTTAAAAGCATGAAAGCTATGTAGAAAAACTATTGAAAAAAGTATTAATTTTGAGCAGAGTATGCTACACACTTAAAAATAAGGGTGTAAATTTTCATCCCTGTAGATGCACATAATAAGAGCGTTGTGTCATCTACCAAGAAATTATGTTTAATTTTTTCCAAGACTTTAGGTAAGTAGTGATAAATTTACAGGTCCCAAAAAATGTCATTTATTTACGCTTTTGTTCGAATACGAACGGCTTTCTGTAAAAGTCCTGGCAAAAAAGCAATGTCCGTTGCGTGTCACAGTTCGTGATTTCTTTGTCTTATTTACACAGGAGTAAATTTCCTTCGGAGGGAGGAGGATTTCATTCGTCTTCGCTCAGAATAACGTGACAGTGAAGTGATTATTCGACAATAACAGAAGCCACATTCTGTACATTGTCTATGTTCTCTGACATCTATGTTCACATCGCATGCAGCAGGCAATATGCGACCGAAAGTATGACAAGCAATTTTCCGACCAAGTTGAGCGGAATGCAGAAACCATGATCGTGTAGTTTGGGTGCATGTCTCACCTTCTACAATGTTGGGAGCGATGGGTGGTGGTGGTGTGATGTGTATCAATAAATTGGAAAAAAGGCAATCCTCGTTTGCATTGGTGCGAATTGTTCCTTGGAATGAGTGTCAATAAAATGAATGAATGTTATTCGAGTTGAGCACGCTTTCGACTTGACGAGGAAAAGTGGAACATGAAAGTGAGCACTTGCAGCTGTCGGATAGATGCCAGTTCCTTGGGATCGACTCCGCCCAAGGACGATGTTTGTGGTGATAGGTGTGGGAAAAAGGCAGATTGCACCCATTTCTTACCGAGTTGACTGTTAATGGCAAAAATAAGCTTTGCTAGTTGATAGAAATGGCAAACTATTTACTGCTGTGTTACTTTAACCTTGAATCCGAAATTGTTTATTGGCAGTTTTGATGAAAGATAAAAGTCATTACAATGTTGTTTGTTTAGTAGACAGCGTTTCAAGCTAGATTTACCTAATATCTGAACGTATTTCAACAACTCGGTCGCTGGATTGTTACGACGAGATATAAGTTATTTTTAAGTACTTCGCTTTATCCTCTTGACATTCTGTTCGTCAACTTTAAAGACTGTACCAGAAAGTATGGACGCACTTTGATTTCGCTGTGAATAATTCACAAGTGTTAGATGTTCAAATTTTATTTGATATACTGATAATATTAGACTACAATAACAGAATATTATTCTCAACATTTGCTACTTAGCCATTGAAGACTAGCTGGCGCACCTTCTTGCGAACGTTTCTCATTAAATGTCGTACAGACTTCTTGGCGACAAGTTTTGACACTTTTTTCCGATCTTTTTCGAACTGTTGAATGGTTTCGGCTGCCGAGACATGTTTCCTAAGATATGCCTTCGTTAATGCCCAAAATTCCTCAATTGGTCGAAGTTGTGGGCAATTTGGTGGATTCATGTCTTTTGGGACGAAAGTGACATTTTTGGTAGTATACCATTCTACCGTTGATTTCGAGTAGTGGCAAGAAGCAAGATCAGGCCAGAAGACAACAGGATCCTTGTGGCTTCGAATCATGGGTAGAAGTCGTTTTTGTAAACATTCCTTGATGTATATTTCGCTGTTCATTGAAGCAGTGGTGATGAAGGGTTTCGAAATCTTACCGCAGCTACAAATTGCTTGCCAGACCATAGCTTTCTTACCAAATTTTCCGACTTCAATCGATATCTCGGACTGGTTTAACACTTGCCCTTCTTGCACCGTATAATATTGTGGTCCCGGCAAGGATTTGTAATCGAGTTTCACGTAGGTTTCGTCGTCCATGATTATCCAGTTCAAATTTCCAACAAGAATCGTATTGTACAGCTTTCGAACCCTCGGCCTGATCGATGCTTCTTGTTTCGGACTACGTTTTGATTGTTTCTGTTTCTTTTAGGTTCGAAGATTCAAACGTTCTTTAGCACGAAGAACATTTAACTTCGAAGTGCCCACTTTTTTGGCCACATCCCGAACTGAAACCTCCTTCTTTTGCTCGAACGCCTTCAGTATACGTTTATCCAACTGAGGGTTAGCTGGACCTTTTTTTCGACCCGTTTTCGGTTTATCCTCAAAGGTGTAATCCTCACCGAACTTCCTGATTGCATTTCGCACGGCTTTTTCACTTACTTATTCCATTTTTGCTATCTTTCTCAGTGACAGTCCGCGTTCTGTGCACCATTTGTACACAATTTTTTGACGTTGTTCTGCTGAAAGTCCACGCATTTCGAAACAAACTAATGGAAACGAAGTGGTTAGAGAAGAGTGTAAACAACAGAACGCAGCCATAAATATTGACAGACTCTGACCATTGCGAAATGGCAGCGGTTTTTGGTTGCGTCCATACTTTCTGGGACAGTCTTCAGTGGCTATTTTGCTTCAAACCTGAAGCACCCCGTCACTCATTTTGTTCAATATTTCTCTATCAGTCGAAATTTAATTAGGTAGTTTGAGGTACATTCCGATAAAAATGAGGTACATTCCGATAAAATCCCGGTCTTAACAGTACTATTAAAATGGCTCTCGACTGTAACGACAGCTAGCCAAATTTTATCAAAATTTTACAAGTGCTTTGGGTCAGGCTTACCCTAATTCAAAGACTTTTTTGTAAAACTAGAGATTTTTCAATCAGTTTTAATACACAGATTCTGTATCACTGATCATAGATTTTCAAACACTGTATAGAAAATTACAGATTTTTAAGGTTATTCCGAAAAACTGAGAGATTTTCTAGATGTTTCAGATTTTTATATGATTCAAACGTCACAGAAGGTGGAAAGACTTGATTTTTTTCCGCAGTTGCAAATCGCTAACTAAACGGGTATATATCTGTTGGGAATATCACCTTGAACCGTGGCCTTGCAAAATGTTTAATCGGAGAGCAACTCTAAGTCCACATTTACAAACGTTTTGTCGTTCATCATTAAGCATCCTGGGTACGTCTTGAGAATCTCTCGTTATAACTTCTGATGGCATGTTTTGCCGATTTGATTTAGTTTTAGTAGCAGGATAGGTAGATTATTGAAATGACAAGATCCACTATCTTCGCGTTGACGAATAGTATTTTGGGTCAGAATTCGTAAAATCGCCCAGAAAAAATGACTATTTTTATTTTTTGTTCAAGTGTTTATAATTTGGTTGACTTTTCGAAAGAAATATCGAACAAAAATTTTCTGATACTTATTGTGGAATGGAATTTGTCATAACTTTTTCAACAAAATCAGACAAAATTTGTCAACGCTCAAAGAGTTTTCCAATGAACGTTGACATAAGTGCTGGTCCACAATTTTTTCAACGGATTTAGATTCTGCGATGTTTTCTGATATTATGATATTTTTCTCCGTAATATTTAAAGGTAAAAAAAATTTAAATAATTTGATTTTTTTTAAAGTTGCATTAACTGCAATCTGTGAAAGTTTCATTCAGTTATTTTTATTTGTTTATGAATGGTATAATTTTGTTAAACAGGGACAAAAAATTTCATTTTACAATAACTTTCAAGAAATTTTTTTTCGATGTTTTTTTAAAGTCACTTTAATGCTCGATTACTAACACATAAACAAAATATAAAAATATGCATTTTTTAAGTGCGGTTTTACAAGTTCTGAGCCTTTTATGACAACGATACCTGAGTTTACTCTAGCTGTGCTTTCCAATGCAGATGCCGATACGTATGTTCCAGTACGTCATTAACTAATTCCAAACAATAGATTATCGCTCACGGAAACATTTGAGGACACTGAACGCCGTAGATCTCGGCGAACGTAACGATTTCGCTATTTTTGAGCTCAGTAGTTTTTCTTCATCGGTGTTCAAAATAAATGTCCTACTTTTGGCTTCCATCTGTCATTAAGGTTTGTTCGGGACAAAACAGATTAAATTTGGAGTAAAACAAATGTGTTATTAAGGAGTGTATCGAAAAGAATTTAGCAACATTGATTATTGAATAAAAGTTTGAGTTTTCGATATATTGTAGAAAAATTACATTTTTATGCATTCCACTGATCATATTGAAGAAAATCCTAGTTTCTGTGAAACGCTTGCACTTTGGACTTGACATTCTTCATTAAATTTTGCACAGTTACTTTTGTGAGTTTCCTGGTGGCAGCTGTGCAGTTTTTTTTTTGAACTCCTGCATGTTTTGGGACACTGTACCTTCCTTCCGAAAGTGCCGCTTGACAATTGCCCAATACCTTTCAATTGTCGAAGATCCGGGCAGTTCGATGGGTTGATGTCCTTTTCCACGAATTGTACATTATTTTTTGACAACCATTGTAGAATGGAGTTGGCGTAGTGGGCTGAAGCCAAATCTGGCCAGAAGAGAGGAGGAGCCTTATGCTTTTTGTACAGTGGCAGCATTCTCTTCTTCAAACATCCTCCTTCGTACACCTTGGCGTTAATTGTGCCCTTCGTGAAGAAAATCGACGACCGCAAACCACAGGTACAAATTGCTTGCCAGACCAACACCTTCTGCCCAAACTTTCTCATCGCCACCGTGGTGTCAGCGTCGTCCAGGTCCTGGTACACCGGTTTCGTAGAATTTTGCGGTCCGGGCAGCGCTCGAGAGTCTTCCTTGGCCTAGGTTTCGTCATCGATCAGGATGCATCCGACTTTATTCTGTAGAATCCGATTATACAGTTGTCGCGCTCTTGTTTTGGCCTGAACTGGCTGTACCAGGGACTTTGTCGGCACCTTCTGTTTCTTGTACGTTTTCAGGGAGTTCCAAACTTTGATCCTTTGAATCATCCCGATGCTGGTGTTGAACTGCTTGGCCAAATCCCTCGTCGACGCCGATGGGTTTTTCCTGATGTACTCAACCACTTTTGAGTCCCGGCTGGGCTGGCTGGGACCCGTTTTCCTACCGGATCGGGGCAAATCCTTCATGGAAAGGGTCTTACCGAACTTCTCGATAGTATTTTTGACACTGGTGTGGTGCACTTTCACCCGTTTTGCAATTTCGTTGTACGTGACACCACTTTCTGAGCACCAAGTGGGCAGAATTTTCTTTCATGTTTCCGGATCAATTCGACTCATCATTGAAACGATAAACCGTACCGAAACCAATCGATTGCGCAGCTGTTACTGACATGTAAACAAGCATGTCGCCGCAAAACACGCTGCAAAAAATTAAGCCATTTCAGAGTAATAACCGTTTGAATGTTGCTAACTACTTATCGATACACTCCTTAGTTCAATCCAAGACGTACTTTTAATTCATTCAATTGTGCATTATTGGTCATCTTAAAACTAATTGCAGTTACTAAATAAGACTGCATGAAGAAACTACGAACTCTTGAGTTTACTCCTGCCGTTAAGGCCTGTGCAGTCTTCTCTTCAATCTATTTAGCTGCTTTTGTGCAAGATTACCGACTTTTTTTTCTAGAGTTGTAGCTTGTTGAGAGAGTTCTTTCTATATAAACAACGATAGCCAAATACCGCTCGATAGGTCGCAACTCTGGACAGTTAGGTGGATTCGCTTCTGTCGGTACAACACAGACAAGTGACAAGAAACCAATTCACGCCAGAATAGCAAGGATGCGTCCTGGTTTTTTCCAAGTGGGTGCCGCGATTTCGATGGAACAAAATGCACCCTACCACAAATCGATGAAAACAATGACGAAATTGAACGAATTGGGCTTTGATCTGCTTCCCCACCCCCCATACTCGCCAGATTCAGCCCCCAGTGATTACTGGCTCTTTGGTGATCTGAAGCTTATTTTGAAGCGAAAGATAAATTTTTTTATAAACATGGTATTGAAAAATTGGAAAAACGTTGGAACCATTATATCACCCTAGAAGGTGATTATGTTGATGAATAAAAAAAAATTTTGCAAAAAAAATGTTGTTTCCATTGTTAGTCTCGGGACTTATTGATCCATGTGTTATAGCAAAAGCATTGAAGTATTTCAATAGTACACTATTGAAAAACCTGTCTCATTTGACCCATGTCAACACCAGCCAATCAGAACGCGTTCTGAGGAAGAGAACAAAATATCTGCTGCTGTACACCCAAACCTCAATTTACGTAACTTATATATGTATATATGTATTAATATAAGTACACATGTGTGCAAATATTTGTGTTTATTAATACATATAAATATTGGTGAAGTGAAAGCGATCATTTATATGTATAAATATTTACACATATATGCAGACGAGTGAGTGGGTAAGCATACATACATACATATATAAGGTTCGTAAAAGGAGGTTTGGGTGTACAACGAATAGTTCGAGAAAATGTTCCGAACAGTGTGTAATATCGTAGTGAATTCCACAATTTGGTCCTTCTGAAAGGCAGAAATGAATCCCGTACAGCATCCGGATAGTTTCTTTCAATGAAATGCAAATCCGAAATGAAATAATCAACATTAAAATTCTGTATGCGGCTATTTTTATAGCCATTAGGATCGCCCATTAGTGAAAAAGCTACAAACGAAATCAGGTAAAAACACGCCTCTCGACAAAAATTGGATCAGTTTGGATTCTATCGCCACTGCGAGCAGATGTATTTTGTGTCGTTTGCAAAGCTAGTTTCGCTTCCGACAAGAGCGATTACGTCACAGCTGCCAGTCATTTGCATTGGTGAAAAAGCAACGGTGGAGAGCAATACACAAAATCAGCCGTTCTAATAGCTCTAAAAGTTTTCTAAAGAACTATTAGGATTTCTTGCTCGCAAATCGAAGGGAAATATCCTCAGTTTAATGCAAATCTAGAACTGTTTGATTTGAGTTTTGCACTTTTCGCTGGGTGAAATTCACAGTAATCTAGATCACGTGAAGGCTTCTTTGTTTTTGCGAAAAATGTGGAAAACGGGAATGCTTGCATAATTCATACAATTGATCAACTAATTGATATTCGGAAATGTTGAGGAACATGTCAGTAGTTTTCGTATTCACGATATCCAGTTATGTCTCTGACATTACCCACCCGCCCTTTTTTATAATTTATACCACTCATACATATTTCCGATGGCACGGAGAAAATTTTTTGTTGCTGCAGTAAATACAACAAGAGATATTCACGATTAAGTTCTGCCCATTCTTGTACACAGTGAATTTTGAAAAAGCACCCCAGTGTAAAGTAAGACGTATTCTCGTCAAAAAAATAGATAAAACGAGTCATGTGCCCTAAATAAGTACAAACCGGTTCCTTGGAACCAAACCTCTAGATGACTAAAATTTGGTGTAGTTTCTTCACGTTGTGGTAGTATTGTCTTGATTTTTTAACTTGCTAAGGAGTAGATCTGTCATTGAATAAACGGATTCATCAACGAATAGTAATCGCTAGGAATGATTCTATACACACTTTAAAAAATCCCTGTGATTTTACATCTTATTAGATGCACAAAAAATGGAGCGTCGCAGTTCACGCAAATTCAAGTGGAAGAACATTTAATATTGTGTCTAAAACTCCATGACATGAAATTCGTTGAAATAGAAAAAGAACACTAATGGCAACTGCCGCGACTTGAACCGAGAATCATTGGATCGCAAGTACGTCTGTTATTCGACTGAGCCACAGAAGCACACATCTGCATGACTGGTAAAAGAAGCATTTGAATGCATACAGTCACACCTGCCAGCAGAATGCAAGTTACAGTCGAAACCAGTAAAATTCAAGCTAATCTAACATTAAGTCATTACAAATGAAATTTTCCGTCGTTTGATAGATTAGGTCTTTATGAGTTACATCGTATGAGGAATTAAGTCACCTGTATTATTCAAATATTTTTGGTGTGTATGTAAATAACTTGCTTTTGTTCACTTTTCCTTGCATTCATTGTAACGGTCTCTTTTATTTACTTTGTTAATATTGAATGTTAATATGTTCGGCAAATAGTAAAAGGAAAAGATTATCAAGCATATTACAGTAAACTAGAGTAGAACACAGATAAATATATTTTGTATATTTACATTGATTTTTATGCACATATTCAATGTTCAATATGCTTTCAAAGCAAAACCAAGCGTATTTTGAAGATACAGTCTTGTTCATTGAAAAATAAATGCATTCCAATTTAATTTTACATCGATCATGGCTTTGAATCAGATTTTCGATTCACCTGATGTCTATTTCTTAGTACTATTGATTTACACGTCGTGTAAATTCATTTCCTGTGAAACATACGAATGGAAGCTACCCAGGTAACCAATAAGCACTAATAATGGCATTAAAATAACCTCTTATGAGCACCAAAAATGCTTCTAGCTCTATATCTGCAATCTGAAAGCTCATCTGTTGTAAATCAATCAGAATTCAGCTTTCAGTATGCACTCCAGCCATAAATAAGCATAACTATAAATAGCCGTATATTTTGCCAAAGTCGGCCTTAATTCAGTCTCAAGTGCGATTGAAATGCCAACTAGCGATTAATTGCGTCATAATGTGGCATTAGTATGTGCTTATTGGTTACCGGGGTATCTTCTTAGATTGTAATGTTAGTCTTCAAACCATAATTTCGAGATACTTTTACTATGTTATATACAAATAAGGATACTATTTTAGAAAATATGAAACTTATTCTTAACATAAATTCAATCATGCCGTAATTTCTTGAATGATGACAGAGCATTACATCTTCTAACATGTAAAAATAAATATTGTGTCTGTTTCGAAGTCAATTTCAGCTTAATTAGGGTATTTTTAATTTTTTCTCAGTGTTCAATATCAAAATCAAGCAAAGAAAAAGGCTCGATCTGGCGAATTCAATTTCATTTCATGTAAATTTATCTAGGTTATGTTTCCAATTATTATCCAGATTTTCGACTAAAATTTTTTGCCCACCGATACAGATTACCTTCCTTCATGAAAGGCTGAGTATGTCTGACTCAAATTTAGGTCATTCTTGTAAAAATCTTTAACTTATCGAATCACGTTTTTACAAATTGACACATGTGTAGTCACTTTAAAATTTAAAATTTAATTTTTGTGCAGTGTGGTTTTGATTCTGTTTTAGCTTGTAAGCCGTATTACTTTATGGTAAAACTAACGTTATAGGAAGGTATATTATGAAAAAGGACAGTGATTTCGATTTCTTCTATTTCCCTTATCGTTTAGCCGGGGTATTCGGTTTAACCCATTTTCTCCTAATGCCTTCTCGCGAATCGATAAATAATACATTTCAAAGTTGCATCCAAGATTGAAACAAAACATCGCTAACGTTCGAGACGAACGCGATGTTTTGCACGAGAGCTTGCTTTCGATAAATTGAACGGAACACTTGCACACAAGCAATGATTTCTATCATCTAACCTTGATTCGATGCCGCTTCCCAGTGAAATTTGTCGACCTGTATAAGTCCGATCATCGGCCCGATTATCGGACCGATTGAGCACGATATGGGGCCGATCGTAGCGCTTCGATCGACCCGCCATCGGACAATTTTGCACCATTTGCATCAACCGCGTCGACCTAAAAAAGTTTTATGTTTACATTATGTATCGCTATAGGAACAGAGCGAAGGAACATCAAACAAGGCATTTTCGAGCCGACGTCTCCCGGATAAGGTGTGAAATATATTCTTTTGTTTCGATCATAGAGGCTTTAACCTTAAGGTCATTCGACTCTTAGGGCCAGAAAAACTCTGGCCCTATGTTCGGAGTCGGAAATCCAACCCCGATATATCCCACCCCCTGAGTATCAGACATCCGCTCTCTGCTTTGGTAATTCTTCACTCTATTGTTCTACCGATACACTATGTAAGCTCGAAAAGCAATCAAAAGCTTTCTTGCACGATGCGTCCGATGTTCGGATTTACTGGGTTGCTGAATACATGTCAAATGTATTCAGCTTTTCCCATGGGTCTTTCGCTAATAACGATTTAAACGATATTTGTTTTCACTGGTATTACACTGGAATATTTAACCTTATTAATAATAATTCGTTTCGGCTACTTTATGAATCATTCCAAATCAGTTCTGCAGAAACACGAAAACGCTGTCAAACTAGCATTGTTTGCTCACGTGATCAATTTGGCGGGTGAAACTTTACTATCATCTAATGCCAGAATGGAAAATAGTCGTAGGTCGAAGGATTTGGTAATTTATATGAGTCGGTTAAAAAGGTTTGATTATTGTCCAAATTGAATGTATAATGTATGAGTTGTCAGTCTTTGTGTTATTCATTTTTGGAATGAATATTACTTTATTTGATTATGATTAAATTTGACATTGCTGAAATTTTAGATGGGTGTCACAAGTGGTAACTTTTCATCTCTATAATTCATACAATTTTGTAATTATCATTAGGGTGGTATCATTTGTCCTTGATATTATGCGATTTTTGTTGTAGAGAAAGTTATAAACCTAATTTTCACGTAAAATGGATGAGAGGAACTTATAAACTAAGCTACTAACGAACAGATTAAAGAAGATTGCATCGATTAATTTGTTGGAACTCGATTATAATACTATGTGACATTAACACGGCCTTTAATAATTCCCAGTTTGACAGATAGAAAGGCGTCACTGATTGATAATCTTTCCAGTGTTCAATATAGACATGCCATGAAATTTCATCCTTCTAAATTTCATGACATTCGGCGTTTTAATTAGTTATTGGGCTTCCAATGTGGCTACTTTTGGCAAATTAGTAACAATAATTAAGAAGTATTTCTTCTAACAATAAATCACTATTATTGATGGAAAAATACTTTGCAACCATGGCTGGCTTGATAAGACTTATCCGGTTTCGGCTCAAACAAACGCATCTTCTGAGCTTACCGTTGGACCGCGAAATCATTATTCATTCTAATTCTTCGTCGATCTTAAGTGGTTATCTGAAATATCCCCCAGCTTCCGAAAAGAAAAGTAAATCAACATACTCGATAGTCATCGGGTGTATTCCCGAGCTGCGGTGGACACAATGTATAGAGCACAAACAACGGTCATAAATATTCGCGACTCCTTTCAGCTGGCTAAACCCACTCACTTGGTACCAAGTTTCAAGCCGAAAAAATATGCTTCATATTCCTGCATGGTCGCAATGTGTCGCTGAGGCAATTTCGGGGAAATTTCCTCCCCGTTTCCAAGCTGGTTTGAAGCTCTGTTGGCACAAATTATTTATTCTTTCCGCAGGCGACATCGTCGGTTCGACCCGGCTGGGTCCATCCTTCTAAGCGGCGGGACCCGCTTGCCCCGAACGAACTCGTCGCGTTGAGTTCGATAATTGAGATTTTGTAAATCGAAATTGGATTTATTCGTGAACACAACGTCGAACGTCTGTAGGACGAACGGAAAGCCCACGGGCGTAGTGATAAATTTTGCAACCATACGGTATTGATGTTCTTTGCCGGTACGGAGAGAAAGCTCTCAATCGCATCCACGACTCAGCAGCTGCTGATGCGGTATCGGGTGCAGGACGTTTTTAAATTTCAATTAGTTCAACATAGGAAAGAAAACCGGAAAGAAGTTATAACTAAACATTTTCTGTCTTCTGTCTTTTGTCTTCTGTCCACTGTCTTCTGTCTTCTGTCTTCTGTCTTCTGTCTTCTGTCTTCTGTCTTCTGTCTTCTGTCTTCTGTCTTCTGTCTTCTGTCTTCTGTCTTCTGTCTTCTGTCTTCTGTCTTCTGTCTTCTGTCTTCTGTCTTCTGTCTTCTGTCTTCTGTCTTCTGTCTTCTGTCTTCTGTCTTCTGTCTTCTGTCTTCTGTCTTCTGTCTTCTGTCTTCTGTCTTCTGTCTTCTGTCTTCTGTCTTCTGTCTTCTGTCTTCTGTCTTCTGTCTTCTGTCTTCTGTCTTCTGTCTTCTGTCTTCTGTCTTCTGTCTTCTGTCTTCTGTCTTCTGTCTTCTGTCTTCTGTCTTCTGTCTTCTGTCTTCTGTCTTCTGTCTTCTGTCTTCTGTCTTCTGTCTTCTGTCTTCTGTCTTCTGTCTTCTGTCTTCTGTCTTCTGTCTTCTGTCTTCTGTCTTCTGTCTTCTGTCTTCTGTCTTCTGTCTTCTGTCTTCTGTCTTCTGTCTTCTGTCTTCTGTCTTCTGTCTTCTGTCTTCTGTCTTCTGTCTTCTGTCTTCTGTCTTCTGTCTTCTGTCTTCTGTCTTCTGTCTTCTGTCTTCTGTCTTCTGTCTTCTGTCTTCTGTCTTCTGTCTTCTGTCTTCTGTCTTCTGTCTTCTGTCTTCTGTCTTCTGTCTTCTGTCTTCTGTCTTCTGTCTTCTGTCTTCTGTCTTCTGTCTTCTGTCTTCTGTCTTCTGTCTTCTGTCTTCTGTCTTCTGTCTTCTGTCTTCTGTCTTCTGTCTTCTGTCTTCTGTCTTCTGTCTTCTGTCTTCTGTCTTCTGTCTTCTGTCTTCTGTCTTCTGTCTTCTGTCTTCTGTCTTCTGTCTTCTGTCTTCTGTCTTCTGTCTTCTGTCTTCTGTCTTCTGTCTTCTGTCTTCTGTCTTCTGTCTTCTGTCTTCTGTCTTCTGTCTTCTGTCTTCTGTCTTCTGTCTTCTGTCTTCTGTCTTCTGTCTTCTGTCTTCTGTCTTCTGTCTTCTGTCTTCTGTCTTCTGTCTTCTGTCTTCTGTCTTCTGTCTTCTGTCTTCTGTCTTCTGTCTTCTGTCTTCTGTCTTCTGTCTTCTGTCTTCTGTCTTCTGTCTTCTGTCTTCTGTCTTCTGTCTTCTGTCTTCTGTCTTCTGTCTTCTGTCTTCTGTCTTCTGTCTTCTGTCTTCTGTCTTCTGTCTTCTGTCTTCTGTCTTCTGTCTTCTGTCTTCTGTCTTCTGTCTTCTGTCTTCTGTCTTCTGTCTTCTGTCTTTTGTCTTCTGTCTTCTGTCTTCTGTCTTCTGTCTTTTGTCTTTTGTCTTTTGTCTTCTGTCTTCTGTCTTCTGTCTTCTGTCTTCTGTCTTCTGTCTTCTGTCTTCTGTCTTCTGTCTTCTGTCTTCTGTCTTTTGTCTTTTGTCTTCTGTCTTCTGTCTTCTGTCTTCTGTCTTCTGTCTTCTGTCTTCTGTCTTCTGTCTTCTGTCTTCTGTCTTCTGTCTTCTGTCTTCTGTCTTCTGTCTTCTGTCTTTTGTCTTCTGTCTTCTGTCTTCTGTCTTCTGTCTTCTGTCTTCTGTCTTCTGTCTTCTGTCTTCTGTCTTCTGTCTTCTGTCTTCTGTCTTCTGTCTTCTGTCTTCTGTCTTCTGTCTTCTGTCTTCTGTCTTCTGTCTTCTGTCTTCTGTCTTCTGTCTTCTGTCTTCTGTCTTCTGTCTTCTGTCTTCTGTCTTCTGTCTTCTGTCTTCTGTCTTCTGTCTTCTGTCTTCTGTCTTCTGTCTTCTGTCTTCTGTCTTCTGTCTTCTGTCTTCTGTCTTCTGTCTTCTGTCTTCTGTCTTCTGTCTTCTGTCTTCTGTCTTCTGTCTTCTGTCTTCTGTCTTCTGTCTTCTGTCTTCTGTCTTCTGTCTTCTGTCTTCTGTCTTCTGTCTTCTGTCTTCTGTCTTCTGTCTTCTGTCTTCTGTCTTCTGTCTTCTGTCTTCTGTCTTCTGTCTTCTGTCTTCTGTCTTCTGTCTTCTGTCTTCTGTCTTCTGTCTTCTGTCTTCTGTCTTCTGTCTTCTGTCTTCTGTCTTTTGTCTTCTGTCTTCTGTCTTCTGTCTTCTGTCTTTTGTCTTTTGTCTTTTGTCTTCTGTCTTCTGTCTTCTGTCTTCTGTCTTCTGTCTTCTGTCTTCTGTCTTCTGTCTTCTGTCTTTTGTCTTTTGTCTTCTGTCTTCTGTCTTCTGTCTTCTGTCTTCTGTCTTCTGTCTTCTGTCTTCTGTCTTCTGTCTTCTGTCTTCTGTCTTCTGTCTTCTGTCTTCTGTCTTTTGTCTTCTGTCTTCTGTCTTCTGTCTTCTGTCTTCTGTCTTCTGTCTTCTGTCTTCTGTCTTCTGTCTTCTGTCTTCTGTCTTCTGTCTTCTGTCTTCTGTCTTCTGTCTTCTGTCTTCTGTCTTCTGTCTTCTGTCTTCTGTCTTCTGTCTTCTGTCTTCTGTCTTCTGTCTTCTGTCTTCTGTCTTCTGTCTTCTGTCTTCTGTCTTCTGTCTTCTGTCTTCTGTCTTCTGTCTTCTGTCTTCTGTCTTCTGTCTTCTGTCTTCTGTCTTCTGTCTTCTGTCTTCTGTCTTCTGTCTTCTGTCTTCTGTCTTCTGTCTTCTGTCTTCTGTCTTCTGTCTTCTGTCTTCTGTCTTCTGTCTTCTGTCTTCTGTCTTCTGTCTTCTGTCTTCTGTCTTCTGTCTTCTGTCTTCTGTCTTCTGTCTTCTGTCTTCTGTCTTCTGTCTTCTGTCTTCTGTCTTCTGTCTTCTGTCTTCTGTCTTCTGTCTTCTGTCTTCTGTCTTCTGTCTTCTGTCTTCTGTCTTCTGTCTTCTGTCTTCTGTCTTCTGTCTTCTGTCTTCTGTCTTCTGTCTTCTGTCTTCTGTCTTCTGTCTTCTGTCTTCTGTCTTCTGTCTTCTGTCTTCTGTCTTCTGTCTTCTGTCTTCTGTCTTCTGTCTTCTGCCTTCAATCTTCAGTGTTCGGTCTTCAATCTTAAGTCTTCAGCTTTCTGTTTCCGGTTCTTTTGTCTTCTATCTCTTCTGTTTCCAGTCTTCTGAAATGTGTATCTTCTATTCATGGTAAATTATTTCCTAAAAATTATAATTAACAGTTCGGCACACACATTTTTTTGCCAAAATTCGTTTTTGTTATTCAACATAATTGCCATCAGAGGCAATACAGCGATTATAGCGATCTTCCAACTTTTCGATACCATTTTTGTAGTACGATTTGTCCTTTGCCTCAAAATTGGCCTCAGTTTCAGCGATTACCTCTTCATTGCTTCTAATTTTTTTTACCAGCGAGCATTCTCTTGAGGTCTGAGAACAGGAAAAAGTCACTGGGGGCCAAATCTGGAGAATACGGTGGATGAGGGAGCAATTCGAAGCCCAATTCGTTCAATTTCAGCACTGCTCAGAATCATCAATTCGATGTTGTTTTTGATCGATTGTGAGCTCACGCGGCACCCATTTTGCACAAAGTTTTCTCATATCCAAATATTCGTGAATAATATGTCCAACACGTTCCTTTGATATCTTTAGGGTGTCAGCTATCTCGATCAACTTCACTTTACGGTCATTGAAAATCATTTTGTGGATTTTTTCACGTTTTCATCGGTAACAGCCTCTTTTGGACGTCCACTGCGTTCATCGTCTTCGGTGCTCATATGACCAGAACGAAATTTTGCAAACCACTTACGAATTGTTGCTTCGCCCGGTGCAGAGTCTGGATAACACTCATCAAGCCATTTTTTGGTATCGGCGGCACTTTTTTTCATCAAAAAGTAGTGTTTCATCAACACACGAAATTCCTTTTTTTCCATTTTTTTCACAATAACAAAAGTAGCTTCACTCAAAATGCAATATCTCACAAACTCATAATCAGACAGCTGTCAAATTTATACACGTATCTTTTGAAGGTTGGTACTAACTGAAAATGGTATGGATTTAATTCTAGTGGCGCCCTCTCATAGAAACGATACGAACTTTTCAGCCGATCTGTTAACATTGGTGCAATTCCAGAAATAAACAACAGAAAAGGTTGCTAAATTAGAATAGACTTGCTCTGATTTAGATGAAACTTTGCACACATTTTAAGTATGACAAATCGTTTGTTTTGTAGAGATGTAATGCCCAATTTGACTCAAGACTGATTAAAAAAGGGCGGTTATTGGTTGGAAAATTGTATCGAAAAAGACGTTATCGATTAAACAATTTATGCATTGAAAAGTAGCCCAACATTTTTTCAAGATGTTGTCTTCAAGTAATGAGCCGTAATAAAACACCAGAAAAGGATTCAACCAGATCCTTTTAGAACTCACCTCCGAAGAACCAAAGATGCAGTCCGAATCCAAGACTATCGAAAACCGTCCAACACCAGAGAATGAATTAGAAATATCACACTACTAGATATTACGGTAATAAAAAAAAAGATTTTCTTTCCCTATATAAACTGTAATGCAGTCCACGACTGCTTTAATTTTAGTTCAGACTTATCTGACAGCACAGACGTGCGTTATGAAAATATCATGACGGTACACTGAAGGCGTACACATCAGCACTTTCCCCTTTAGAGAAAACTAATCTAAATATTTAACAATAGTTACATTCAAGAATTATTTTTCAAATTTACATTTCGAAATTTTCAAATTCTTTTCAAATTTTTGCTTTGTGACAATTGACACAATCATACAAGGTACCAAAATCTAAATGACTACCATATGTTTGCGGCCATAAAGTTTTGAATTCGTTTTCGTCTGAGACGTCAGGATGGACGGTGCATAAAAGTGTGTTGTAAATAGCATTGACTTTACGTCTGCTTAGCGGATTATGTTGCATAACTGTTACAAATGACCACAATCAACCTCCATTTGGATGGCTTTTTCCCTCCGTAATGACATTTATCAAACAAGGATAATTTGTTTCGTTAACACAAGTTAACAACATACATTGAATATCTCATGTTCCAGGCTCGTCGAATTTCCATTCCTTCTCAAGTTTTTTAGTTTGGAACACTTTTTATGTGGCCCTTAATTCTACAAAAATCAAAACATAATCTAGAGTAGTCTACTTTCTTTTGTTCCCACGGTCTATCCGAAAAATTAACCTTAGATTTAGGATAGTCCCCTCTATTATATGGTTTAAAACCCAACCTAGATTTTACTGGACCCCTGAGAGTACTCGAATTCTAGTAATAATTGCCTTGCAATAATTCTTAGTGTCAGTAGGATCCATAGTACTAGCCATGCAATGGTTCTGTACACTAAGAATCGGCTGCGAAGTCTGTTGAAACAGAAAGGCCAAATTCCACAAAAAGGAATGTAATGTCAAGACTGTTTGCATTGCAATAAGCATTCATATGCTTTAATCAATGGTATTGTTTCAAATATACTCCCTATTCCCAACGATTTCGCGTTTGATCTGGCCATTTGGCATGTCAATATAATCTTTTCGGTAGCTTCTGCGCTTAAATCTTCGTTTAAATTTTTTTTCTAAAAAGCGGTATCTTTTATACCTGAAATAATTCTGTCTCCTATAGCCTAATTTTTTAATGTTACAAGAGAACAAAACTCCGCCTGAAGTTTAATAGCGAGGACATACTCCTACAAAGATTCATCAAGGTATTGTACGCTGTTTAAAAATCTCGAACGTTGTGCCAAACCCGATGGCTTTTTCAGGGTTGTTACAAAAAATCGAAATCGAAACGCCCGAAATCTACGCGAAGTCGAAAATTATGCGCTTAGTTGAAAACTTAAACGCGCAATATTCTTAAATATACTTTAAAAATCTGCATAAGTTAGTCATATAAGCACAATAGCACACTTTGAGAAACCCCATGAAAAAGATTTCATTTTTATTCTGCATTTTTTTCGATGTCCTTAGTTAATTTCTACTCTCTGATGAACGGAAATTACAGTCAAAATAAAATTGCAAAATAAAATTGTGATTTTGAAAGAAGTTATACAGATTTCAGCAAAGACAATTTTTTTTTGCTTCATCATATTCTTGCTCGGCAAGCTTTTTTTTCTTGATAAAAAGGATTTTAAGGTAGGTGATTTACTCTTTTTAATTTCAGTTTCAATTATTTATCGCCTTCTGATTAGCTTTCGTTTTCTGAAACAGTGCCTTCTCTTGTTGTCAGATTTTATTCTGAATGTCCTTTTTAATGCATTTCACTGATTATATTGAAGAAAATCCTTGTTTCTGTGAAACGCTCGCATTTTGGACTTGACATTATTCATTAAATTCTGCACAGTTACTTTTGTGACTTTCCTAGTGGCAGCTGTCCAGTTTTTTTGAACTCCTGCATGTTTTGGCACACTGTACCTTCCTTCCGAAAGTGCCGCTTGACAACTGCCCAATACCTTTCAATTGGCCGAAGATCCGGGCAGTTTGGTAGGTTGATGTCCTTTTCCACGAATTGTACATTATTTTTTGACAACCACTGTAGAACGGAGTTGGTGTAGTGGGCTGAAGCCAAATCCGTCCAGAAGAGAGGAGGAGCCTTATGCTTTCTGTACAGTGGCAGCATTCTCTTCTTCAAACATTCTTCCTCGTACACCTTGGCGTTAATTGTGCCCTTCGTGAAGCAAATCGACGACCGAAAACCACAGGTACAAATTGCTTGCCAGACCAACACCTTCTGCTCAAACTTTTCCATCGCTACCTTGGTGTCAGCGTCGTCCAGGTCCTGGTACACCGATTTCGTATAATATTGCGGTCCGGGCAGCGCTCGAGAGTCTTCCTTGGCGTAGGTTTCGTCGTCGATCAGGATGCATCCGTCTTTATTCTGTAGAATCCGGCTATATAGCTTTCGCGCTCTTGTTTTGGCTTGAACTTGGTGTACCAGGGACTTTTTCGGCAACTTCATCCATTGAATCATCCCGATGCTGGTGTTGAACTGCTTGGCCAAATCCCGCGTCGACGTCGATGGGTTTTTCCTGATGTACTCAACCATTTTTAAGTCCCGACCGGGCTGGCTGGGACCCGTTTTCCTACCGGATCGGGGCAAATCCTTCATGGAAAGGGTTTTACCGAACGTCTCGATAATATTTTTGACACTGGTGTGGTGCACTTTCACCCGTTTTGCAATTTCGTTGTACGTGACACCACTTTCTGAGCACCAAGTGTGCAGAATTTTCTTTCGCGTTTCCGGATCAATTCGACTCATCATTGAAACGATAAACCGTACCGAAACCAATCGATTGCGCAGCTGTTATTGACATGTAAACAAACATGTCACCGCAAAACACGCTGCAAAACATTAAGCCACTTCAGAGTAATAACTGTTTGAATGTTGCTAACTACTTATCGATACACTCCTTATTCGTGAGTTGAGCGAACTAAAGCGCAATACAGAGCAATTTTTTAGTAACGCGGAAAATAAATCCTAATAGCTCAGAGGCTTTAGAGATAGTAAACTTTATGTGCTCCTCAAAATTTAACTTGAAATCCAGAAGAACACCTAGGTCCTTAACAGACGATGCGCGTCCGCGAACAGTTTGTGCAATATTATAATCGAACTTGAATATAGACTTTTTGGTGCTGAAAGAGATGACGAAGCATTTAGTGGCATTTAAAATCATTTTGTTGATTTTACACCAAATAGTTAAATTATTTAACTGTTCTTGTAGGAACTCTGAGTGAGCTGCAGATTTGATTATATGAAATATTTCAAAGTCATCGGCGGACGATAGTTTCATACACTTGATCAAAAAATTTGGATCGTAGAGATACAATAACATTATAAACGGTCCAAGGTGACTTCCTTGAGGAACTCCAAGGTAAAAGCAAATTTTGAGGTTGTACAGTCTCCTACTTTCACTACCACTTCATGACCAGTTAGATATGATCGATGTCAATTCAAAAGTGATTCAGACTGTTAACTTATCACGAAATCGCAACGTTTCAAATTGGAGAAGTGGAGGAAAAAAGCCACGTTTTAGAAGTCCCAGTCTACTAAACTTGAAGATCATCATGTGATTATTGATTTTGTCGAACGAAGCAGCAACTTGTACCACTCGAGATCGAAGAGCATAAAATAGAAATTTTGTCCACTCAAGAAAAGTTGCATTTGCTAGATCCGCCTTTTCGTTCATTTTAGTTTTATCAAGGTGAAAAATCACCAACTCGGCCAGCTCGACCATTTTCTAAAACATTCACCCACATTCAATTTTTTGGTGTTTCATAAAACTCACAAGGATAAAAAATTTGCAAAGAACTTATTTTTCGAGTAAATGATTCACAAATGTGAAATGATGTTTCTTGAAATTCGCGCGAAATCCGCGCCATCGCATCGAAATCTGAGCAGAAGCCGCGCTGTGCTTTTTAAATTATTTGCCACCTAATTAATCATAAAGCAATATTCCAGACGATCAATCCAATCGCAAAAGGGAGTACCCTTCCTATGTGGTTCTATGAGTGAAGCCATGCTCATTTGAGACATTATTGTTATAACGTAAATCACATAAAACAATAAAATTTGATATAGACCACTCAGCAAAACAATATTAATACGAAACAATAAACAAAAAGGAAAACCCAGTTCGTGCTCGCATCTCATCCGACACAGTCGACAATTGCTTACGGTCGAGACGATAGAAACAAAGACAATACAATGTAGTGAACAATAGACTGTACGAAATGGGCAAATACGATTCAACAAAGTCTGAAACTTGGCCTACATTCAATTTGTATTGATTTCCAAATTCAATTTGTATTGATTTCAAGCGCTGCAAAGTTAGACCAGCAGCAACCGAAATTGAAATCTTGCTCAAGGAACGAATGCATCTAAACGTTAATGATGTAAGTGAGATTCAATTCAACAAGTCGTCTAACTGTGTGTACCTGTACATTATGTTCAAACGAGAAAGAGATGCAGTTGCATTTCCTTCGGTTAATAACGGGGTGCACAGTGTTGATCATGACAATGTTAATTATAAAATCCCTGTGTACTCGGTGGACAATGCCATAGAAGTACGCGTGCATGATCTTCCCCTGCAGCCGCAGACCAGTGATGGGTTCATACGGGAAAGTATGTCGCAGTACGGTAAAGTTTTTTCCATCGAAAGGGAAGTATGGCGGAATTTTCCCGGGTGTCCGGAATGGCGTGCGAGTGGTCATCCGTGTAAAACGCTGATTACGTATGAAAATCAACTGGTTACATGTCAGTTTTGTGAACAACCTGCACACTACGGCAAACCTTGCACTGAAACTGCGAAAAGGACATCTTCAAACAAAAACAAGGACAACCGCCCAACAACGGAAACTAGTGAGCGCAGTACTCCTGTTGTACCATCAAACCAACCAGCAACTGCAATTAATGCACAACAAGGCGCGTCTACAGCAACTAACAACTAACCCAAGAATGCGAATTACAAGGAAAACGAAGAAAAAACGGAAACCAGCAACGATACCACCGATGCGGCAATGGAGGACGAGACGACCCACGGACAAAGTGCCCCTCAATCATCGCAAGATGAAAATGGAAGCTCCTCTCCCCCTAGAAAAAGGGTGACAACGAGATCCAACGGTAAACAAATTATTTTATCTAATAAAAACATGGCCCATTCGGCCACGTAAAGCTTATACGCAAGTTGACCCGAATAAAAAAAATTTATAAAAACAAAAAGGAAAACTGATTGACTCTCTCTACAAATCCAGTTTCCAGTTGCCTTCTGTTTTTTTGTTGTTCCAGTTCCTTGTGAATGCACAATACTCACAATTATTAGCTATACCGAATTCAACAAAAATTTAAAAAAAAATCCATTGTTCCGATATATGATAAAAGTTTCAATAGAAATAATGGATATATTCAATATATTGTCTCAGTTTACAAGGTATATTTTGTTTCCTTTTGTGTAAAATACAATTGCCTTTTGTTACTGTAACGAAGTTACGCGTACGAATTGCTATAAGGTTCCTTTACAAACAAACAAAAAATCCAGCAATTCCTTACGCAAGAACTCCTGAATGAAATGAAAATATTGCGAATTTTTCTAACAGCGCTGCATAGCAATAAACTCATCAATAACACACGTCATAAATCTCCAAACATGCGTATTTTTTAATCTTTCTATCTTTTAATTCACTCTGTCCAACATCTTCTCTTTGTTCTGAAAAGATAACTATTTGTAGTAATTGATAGAGTTAGAAATGAAGTGATTTTTGAAATGTGGTGTGTGACTAAAGACTAACAGTTCGGCTGAAAAGTTCGTATCGTTTAATAGAAACACACATTTTTTGTCAAAATTCGTTTTTATTATTCAACATAATTGCCATCAGAGGCGTTACAGCGATTATAGCGATCTTCCAACTTTTCGATACCATTTTTGTAGTACGATTTGTCCTTTGCCTCAAAATAGGCCTCAGTTTCAGCGATTACCTCTTCATTGCTTCTAAATTTTTTACCAGCGAGCATTCTCTTGAGGTCTGAGAACAGGAAAAAGTCACTGGGGGCCAAATCTGGAGAATACGGTGTATGAGGGAGTAATTCGAAGCCCAATTCGTTCAATTTCAGCAAGGTTTTTCGTTGTTGTTTTTGATCGATTGTGAGCTCACGCGGCACCCATTTTGCACAAAGCTTTCTCATATTCAAATATTCGTTAATAATATGTCCAACGCGTTCCTTTGACATCTTTAGGGTGTCAGCTATCTCGATCAACTTCACTTTACGGTCATTGAAAATCATTTTGTGGATTTTTTTTCACGTTTTCATCGGTAACAGCCTCTTTTAGACGTCCACTGCGTTCATCGTCTTCGGTGCTCATATGACCAGTACGAAATTTTGCAAACCACTTACGAATTGTTGCTTCGCCCGGTGCAGAGTCTGGATAACACTCATCAAGCCATTTTTTGGCATCGGCGGCACTTTTTTTCATCAAAAAATAGTGTTTCGTCAACACACGAAATTCCTTTTTTTCAATTTTTTTCACAATAACAAAAGTAGCTTCACTCAAAATGCAATATCTCACAAACTAATAATCAGACAGCTGTCAAATTTATACACGTATCTTTTGAAGGTTGGTACTAACTGAAAATGGTATGGATTTAATTCTAGTGGCGCCCTCTCATAGAACGATACGAACTTTGCAGCCGATTTGTTACCTAACGTATTTAGTCGTATCAATGGAAACGCAAGGAATTACTAGCCATTTGTAGGAGTATTTATTATCATTGGATGATATTCTAACGACTCGGATAAAGATAAAAGAACCATAGATTAATTCTTGGCTTGCAAATTATTAGTACTGTTCTTCAAGATTCAGTAGAATAAATTACTTCACGTTCATTGTTCATTGAAATGTGATGAACTACTTTTAAGCCTTCTATTTATGAAAAAAAAAATTATACTTATACTAAACCATAGTAACTAATCATCATAATTATTTTATAAATGTCAAGAAAGGCTAGCAAAATTTATTTTACCTATTTAAATATAAAAATTCAAACCGCAGATTGTCGAAAAACAGATACGTTATTTCCAAATGTTACTCCATTTACGACGCCATTGTGGAACCAGAGAACCAAAATTTT
The DNA here is from genome assembly GCF_030247185.1 of Malaya genurostris. Taxonomy (NCBI): domain Eukaryota; kingdom Metazoa; phylum Arthropoda; class Insecta; order Diptera; family Culicidae; genus Malaya; species Malaya genurostris. The sequence continues at coordinate 72,904,934 of NC_080571.1, forward strand.
TACTTGTATTCTCGATGTATAGGAGCTGTCAAGTTGTCCACGGGTTGGTTTTACCCTATCGCTTAATCACACTCTCTCGATTAATAACGCCCCTGCGTGCCGCCCCCTTCTTTTTTTTAAGTATTCAAGAATTCTCTAAACAAAAGTTCTATCACTAACACTATCTTTTCGTTAGATCTTTCTGCTATGGAAGTTTGGCAGTTGTCGTTTGTTAGAAAATATGACAAAAATAACTGAATATACCATTAGGCAGCTTTTCGATGTTAGGTTTTACTTCGACTAAATAAGCATTTTACTCGTATGAAATATCTCATGGTCGGTTGCTACTTAGTAGGTAACTTTTAGCAGTGCTAATGTATCTAATTACAGTATAAAAATCCAGAGAAACTATGCCATTTCTTCGATATACGAATTTTCTCATAACAGTCACTCAACGGATATAATGCCCCACCATTGATTCAACAGTATGCTTCTAGTTAAAATATTGTTTCAAAGATTTCCAACGGTTATTAAAACAAAATGTAGCATTAGGAGGATCAAAAATGTTGGTTCCCAATTGTAATTAATTGATTATGCAATTGATTTCTGATGCAAAGAATATCATCTTTATCTGCTTTTCTTCTAATCGACATTCCAAGGAGCATATTGCATCATTGTTATGAGGCATATTATACGGTTGCTGGGGCATTGTCTCTACGGCAAGCGAAACAACTGAGAATGTAGCCGTTTTGGAAAATGTGTTTGTATCAATCAATTCTGATCACTTCTACCGGAGTCATTGAAAATTATGTTCCTCAGGCGTATTGCAAAGAAATACCTACATTCCCGAAGAAAATATATCAGTAATCAGACAGAAATATCTCAATGTTTTCTTAAGGCATATTACAACACTTTATCCTAACGATCTAATTTGGGTAGCTTATAGAAGAGCTCGACAATGAGTGATTTCTCTTCAAAAAATAGGTAAACATGATTTTCAGTGTGGTATCACCACAATTTGTGACCAAACCACGCAAGGGCTCCGAAGGGCTGCAAATGATAAAAGTGTGGTGGATGATAGAATTCATGCTCATTCTATCATCCACCACACTTTTATCATTTGCAAATAATTATGTTGGCACCTTGGAATGGGATTCGCTCGCAATAACTTTATTATTTCTGCACTCCATTTCAATGATCACTCACCGATCAACAGAGCATAACAGGATTTTATCAAAATTATACATGATCTTAATATTTATATCTCATTATGTTATAAATATGATTCCAAATCAGAAACAAACATTCAGATTTTATTAAGATTATAGCAAGTCCAGATACTATATCAAGGGCCGTTACATTTAAGGTAAAAGTATACTAGCGAATTTAGCCAAAAGAGTTCAAACACTTTTGTCAATCTTGTTTTTGATTTTCAACCCGAGTAATGCTATGTTTCAATAAAGAGCATTAACAAACATATTTTCCAATTTCACATACCTGAAGATGCTCTTGAAACAAGAATTTGGTATTTGATTTTGAAAAAACGGCCAAAATTTTAAATTTGAGAACAATCCTAAGTAATTCCTACTTAAATTGTGTAAAATATTTATTCAAATATTAATTTTAAATTCAAAATACATATTTTTCAAGATTTTAGGGTTAGGATTAGGCAAAAACTTTAAAACTCGAGTCATAAATATTGGGAAAAGTGATATAGCATACGACTCAGTTCATTTAATTCTGCAATGTTTCCTCAGAGATGATTTTCATAAGCTTGGAGTCAAATTAATGCCTGAATTCTTTAAATTTATCGGTGATCATTTTTGTTTCAAAAAAAAAAAAAAAAACACAGAGTGTTAAAAATTTCAAAACGTCTTCAATAGTGACGTGACAATGAACGAAAATCAAAATCTAAACTGGGCTCAAACCAAAGTCTAAACTCAGCTCAATACTTATTCGATTTCTAGGTGTTTTAGTTGCAGATTGAAAATAGCGATTTTAGTTTTTCCGGACCCCGGATATACTGGAAATAGAGAAAAAAATTCTTAAAAAAAACTCGTATGGATTTATCTTTAGTTCTTGCTGTACTTTATACTATGTTGATCTGATGATTCTTCATGTAGTTGTGGTGGGTCAAGGATATTGTTTTTAGGCTTTATATGCTAATGCTAATGCTAATGCTTTATATGAATATTACTCTCTATTTGTGATATGCCGATTTTTTAGAGATGCATATTAGATGCTTGTCACTGCCATTCATATATTCTTAACATCTACTTAGAATGTAACAAGGGTTTGCTAATAAAATATCTGTTTTACTCAACCTTTGATTGGTATGATTTGTGGATTGAATCTAAATAAAAAGTTTTGCTAATATTACATTGCAAAATGTTTACTGGTGGCGCTGATGATATCATGGCCTAAAGCAAACTAAAGTAATATCGAATCACTTTCACAATTTTTGGATTCAAAACCATTAAAATCGAAATAAGTTGGTTAGGTCATCAATTAATAAGATCTGCGAATTGCAGATATTGCATTTTTCCCGTTGTCATCTATATCATTGCATGAACATTTTTACATTCATGAATCAGACAAAAACGATTTATCGCAACTTCGATTTGAAAAGTTCATTCTATCCATATCAGATAAATTTATGATAGTCTCATTTCGTAGCGTTTTGATTACTTCCAATCCGGAATCATGAGTTGGGATTCGAAATTTGCAATGTGGAGTGTTTGGATTCTCCCTCCATATGAGACCTTCCATTTGAATAATTTTTCTGTGAGTCAATCTAGGTAGATATCAAACAATCAAACCGGAATAAAAGTTCGAATTCGATGGTGTTTGAACATTACTTGCGGGGCTTCTGGCAGCGGATATCGCAAACTAATGTGACTAATAGGCGATTGATTGATCATCAATCATACAAACTTGCTAATCGAAATATACCCGCCAATCGACATACAGACACGTACAGACAATTCACTACTTCAACTGAACGAGCGAACTGATTCTTGGTACAAAAAAGAAAAAAAAACTGAAAAACTGTCATTCATTAGTAGACTTCCTCATATTCTGTAAGATAGTAAGAAATTTGTTTCACTGAATTTAGTCATTTCCGATCATTTATTACTATTCTTCAGTACCAAAAAAGCTTGCTCATAGTTCTAAAATAGCCCCATTGTCATTCATATGCCGTTTAGAAGGAAACGACTAAAGAGGTGAGGAGCAATATAGACTTACACTAGTTATTATATGATGCCAATATATATGATGACTGTCATCCTCAACGGGTTCTCATGCCCCAATGCAATGTTAGCAACCTAAAACTTTCCGGTTCGAAACCACAAGTCGCGTAACTGCATGACTTTTTTTATGGCAAATCAAATCGCCTAAAGGTATGCAATTTCATCTTACGTCGCAAATCTATTTTTAGATTTGCACTGTAAAACCTTTCCCCCCAAAAAATGGATAATAATTGCTGAAAAGTCGTACTAAATTTGTAACAAATTTAGATATAATATTGATATTTACATAGCAAGGTTTGAAACAATTTTGTTATCACCTAGGTTAAATTGAGTTATAATTTCTGTTATTTTAACTATTAACGAGACCAAGATTATGACTAATTACGATAGAAAAAACGAAACAACCCCAGATATAATTTTGTTCTCCATTGTTGATCGGGTCACCAGCGGAAAGGAAAAGAAACCAAAAGAAATCAAACGGCGTCGAAAATACTTTTTTAATCCTTGCCGCCAGTTTTTGTGTTTAAGCACACGAATAATGGTCCGTAACAAAGCACTATAAAAGGATTCAACCAGATTCTTTTAGAACTAAAATAGAATTATTTAAAAAAATTCAAATGGGTTTTTTCGCTTTTTTTCAATTTAAAAAAATCATTAAACTTTTTTTTAGTGTAGTTACTTTTAGAGTGTCCAATCAATTTTTTACAACTTCTTCTTAGAAACAATTTTTGTACAGTTGACTCTTTCTGAGCTAGAACAATGTGAAAAAGTGTATGCTGATCAGGGGCGGCAAGTTTCATGAAATATTGGAAGGACACAAAAAATATTACTACAGATCATTAAACTTTACAATATATAAAACATTTTTATAAAGGGAACAGAGAGGTTAGGGCAAATAATAAGCAACCAAGTAAGCAAGCCTAGTTTCTCTTCCGAATGTTTTGACTCGATCACAACCATTTTCCTTACTATTCCAGTAAAAACCAATATTCGAAAGTGATAAAGTATAGAACCTTGCACATTGACTTTACAATGACGACAGCCCAGCTCAAACAATATTTTAATTCAATACGACCTAGGTCCTAGAACATAATGCACATTAATGTTTATTTTAGAAAATATCACACGTGTTAAAATGTAATCAATACAATGTAATGGTCTACTATAGTTTGACGACAAATAAATAAATAAACATTGAAGTAAATTAGTTTAAAATTTTTAGTAACTTTGTTAAGAAATATAAACGATTACGGAGACGAACTGGGATAAGAGAAAAAAAAGTGTTATATCATAAGATACTTCTAGCAAATTTTCAAATATTTATTCCAGTTGCCAAAATATTGGGAGGGCATGGCCACTCCAATAAATCTTTTGGAGAAGCAAAAAGTGTTCCCCCCCCCCTATAGTTGCCGCGCCTGATGCAGATATTATTTCACCAATTTGAAAAGACAGTCTTGACTCGGATTAGTCGCTCCGTCCATGAAAAATACAAAGTTCGTAATATTGAAGTCGGATGCAAAGTTTCATTCAGATCGAAGTATATAAAGTCGGATGACGTGTTCTGAAATGTGTTTAATGTAAATTAGATAAAGTTTTCCGAGTTGTTCAACATTTTCAAACCTTGTAAAACCACGATTTGTGGTAGTTTGTCAACATTTCAACATTGTTGTCAACCAAGCATTATTTTTTTTCTAGTGCCTTTGTAGTCACAACTAAAGAAAGCGAATGACTAACGTGCTCCAGAATAATGTACGCGATTGTCAATGTGTAAAACATGATTATTATGCAGAAACCTACAGTCGTTTGGGTTTGCACCAAGTGCATTGTCGTGCTGAATGCATCCATAAGCTGCAGGTGGAAAAGTAAATTAGATTTCGAAATTGCTTACACAAAAGGGTAAACCCAGCTGCAAATGTAGCGGCATGGCATTAATTAAACTCTTTTCTTTTCTATCGTTAAAGTTAACTCCGTTCTGCTCCGTTCGCTGGTGCTTAAAGTTTTATCATTTTTTGGAGGTATTAATCGGCATCAGCACATTTTTTCCGAATTGGCCACTTACCACCGAAGGATCACTTAGTAAATTCATACGCGCATTGAACAGGAAATATAAAGAAAATATGGCAATTTAATGGACCATTCACAACACGCATCTTGCTATGGATGGTACTTTGCTTATCTGTGAAATTTGAGCTGCCCCAAGGTTCCAGGCATTTGACATGATGCAAGGAAAAAAAAGAAACTTTCAAACGCGTTTTGCCAGCATTTTGACAGAATACTTGTGGCATTTGAGTGCACAACAAAAATCGACACCGCGAAGAATGGTGAAATTGCTTTCGTAGTAAATTTCCTTTGAAATAAACAATGTTTATTAACATTGGCTCTGTCATTTACTTATAATTTCATGATCGCTAGTCGACCGTAACTAAAATTTGGGTTAACTAACGGTAATCGGTAGCTTTTTGGGACCGTTTTTGTTTATTCTTTGATTTTCGCTGATTAAATTTCAAACTAATTTCCATCAATTCCTTCGTCGATGGTTACGCGATTTTATGTCCAGTTTGCAGAATAGGTTTCAAGTGAAACAATCTAGAACAAAACTGCTGATTCACGATCGATAATAGTCGACTGAAATGTATCGAGAATCATCAGTGCATCAATCGTTGATGGCTGCCGGCATCCCCGGAGTACCCAGGCATTAAATCTTCCAGGATTAAACAAGAGCCGGAGCAAATCCGAGCCGCTGTCAAACGATGAACAGGACAGAGAAGTCTATTCCAAGAACGGTTCATTGAGCGAGTTGCTTCCTGTCAGTAAGCACCATATCACCTATCCAAGTTCCCGCCACCCATCAGCAGCCTAACAGAAAACCCAGTCCGATCACATACCAATCCGGTCTGCAGGTTTTAGCCTATGCCAAGTTTTCACCTTCTACGATGCCCACATGTGCAGTCACTTATCTGTCAATGTCATCGCAGATTTCGATCCGCATTGCAGCCACGCTGGCGCAATGTAACTTTGTGCAAACTCACGCCTTCGGGGTGATCTTGCGTTGCACTGATCTGCGGCATACCGTGTTTCTCTGGCAACTGCTTAGATACGATCGATTAAGATTTGTGCGATAATGATAATGACGCGTGCTTGGTTTTACGTGACGTCCGGTTCAAATGACCTGGCACTCAAGAAGATGCAATTTGTACGATTTCTGTCGTAAGAATCAAGGGCGAATGTTGCAGCCAGCGGTTGAGCATCACTCAAACTTCATATTTCGTTCATTTATTAGAATGGTAAATGGCATTTGGTGAATATAATGAGTAGAAATTGAAAAGTGAACATTCTCAGAGACCGCTACACCGTGCACAAACAGCGAGCTAGACTATTTTGAATACACTGTGTGAGCCAGCGTTGCCAGGTTGCCAGATTTTTCTCGCTTTACCAGACACTCAATCTAATCAGATCTTTTGTTAGATTTTCCAAATTTTCTTAGATTTTGTCATATCTCGCTAGATATTTACAGTTTTGGCCTCTATACGATAGGGGGGGGGACCTTTTTGCCTTTCTCTATAGAAAGGTATTAGAATTGCTGGAAAAACCGACTTTCGAACGGAGCCTCGGAGACCCATAGTGTTATATACCATTCGACTCAGTTCGTCGAGATCGGAAAATGTCTGTGTGTGTGTGTGTGTGTGTGTGTGTGTATGTGTGTGTGTGTGTATGTGTGTGTGTGTGTATGTGTGTGCACTTTTCGAAGATATTTGAACGCGCTCAATTTTCTCAGAGATGGCTGAACCGATTTGAACAAACTTGGGCTCGTTTGAAAGCTACTGTCGGGCCATTGATCAAGTTCGAAGATCAAATGGCTGTGATTTTTGGTTCAGGAGATATGATTCTATAAGTGACGTAACCGACAAAAAGCGTTGTATTTGAACGCGCTCAATTTTCTCAGAGATGGCTGAACCGATTTGAACAAACTTGGGCTCGTTTGAAAGCTACTGTCGGGCCATTGATCAAGTTCGAAGATCAAATGGCTGTGATTTTTGGTTCAGGAGATATGATTCTATAAGTGACGTAACCGACAAAAAGCGTTGTATTTGAACGCGCTCAATTTTCTCAGAGATGGCTGAACCGATTTGAACAAACTTGGGCTCGTTTGAAAGCTACTGTCGGGCCATTGATCAAGTTCGAAGATCAAATGGCTGAGACTTTTGGTTCCGGAGATATGATGGTATAAGTGACGTAACCGACAAAAATCGTGCTATTTGAACGCGCTCAATTTTCTCAGAGATGGCTGAACCGATTTTAACAAACTTGGGCTCGTTTGAAAGCTACTGTCGGGCTATTGATCAAGTTCGAAGATCAAATGGTTGTGAGTTTTGGTTCCGGAGATATGATCGTATAAGTGAAGTAACCGACAAAAAGCGTTGTATTTGAACGCGCTCAATTTTATCAGAGATGGCTGATCCGATTTTAACAAACTTGGGCTCGTTTGAAAGCTACTGTCGGGCCGTTGATCAAGTTCGAAGATCAAATGGTTGTGACTTTTGGTTCCAGATATATGATGGTATAAGTGACGTAACCGACAAAACACGTTGATTTTTACCGCTCTTATATATATAAGGGTGCCAAAATTTTGGGATCAACTCTATTTTCGTAAAGTTCTAGTGCTCAAAAGTTTAAGCACCTCGAAAAAAGTCTTCATGCAAAATTTGACCTAAATCGGACATGCTTAAGGGGTGCTGCCCGGTGGTAAAGGTTTGGCAATTTTCGATCTTGAAAAAGCACCATAGGGGGGAGTACATGAAATTTCCAAAATCGAAAATTTTTTTTGATGCCAAAACTCTTAAAACTGCATAAAACATCGAAATTTAGTGTCATCTCGAAAAAAAATTTTTTTGAAAAAATCAACTTTCTGGGACTTAGAAAAATTTTCATATTTTTTCTAAGTCCCAAAAAGTCGATTTTTTCAAAAAAATTTTTTTTCGAGATGACACTAAATCTCGACGTTTCATGCAATTCTAAGCCTTTTGGCATCAAAAATTTTTTTTCGCTTTCGAAAGTTTCATGTACTCCCCCCTATGGTGATTTTTCAAGATATATGAAAATTTCACTAAGTGGACTAAGAAGGCTTTTTGCCTTTCTCTATAGAAAGGTATTAGAATTGCTGGAAAAACCGACTTTCGAACGGAGCCTCGGAGACCCATAGTGTTATATACCATTCGACTCAGTTCGTCGAGATCGGAAAATGTCTGTGTGTGTGTGTGTGTGTGTGTATGTGTGTGTGTGTGTGTATGTGTGTGTGTGTGTGTGTGTATGTGTGTGCACTTTTCGAAGATATTTGAACGCGCTCAATTTTCTCAGAGATGGCTGAACCGATTTGAACAAACTTGGGCTCGTTTGAAAGCTACTGTCGGGCCATTGATCAAGTTCGAAGATCAAATGGCTGTGATTTTTGGTTCCGGAGATATGATTCTATAAGTGACGTAACCGACAAAAAGCGTTGTATTTGAACGCGCTCAATTTTCTCAGAGATGGCTGATCCGATTTCAACAAACTTGGGCTCGTTTGAAAGCTACTGTCGTGCCATTGATCAAGTTCGAAGATCAAATGGTTGTGACTTTTGGTTCCAGAAATATGATTGTATAAGTGACGTAACCGACAAAACACGTTGATTTTTACCGCTCTTGTATATATAAGGGTGCCAAAATTTTGGGATCAACTCTATTTTCGTAAAGTTCTAGTGCTCAAAAGTTTAAGCACCTCGAAAAAAGCCTTCATGCAAAATTTGACCTAAATCGGACATGCTTAAGGGGTGCTGCCCGGTGGTAAAGGTTTGACAATTATCGATCTTGAAAAAGCACCATAGGGGGGAGTACATGAAATTTCCAAAATAAAAAATTTTTTTTGATGCCAAAACTCTTAAAACTGCATAAAACATCGAAATTTAGTGTTATCCCGAAAAAATTTTTTTTTGAAAAAATCAACTTTCTGGGACTTAGAAAAATTTTCATATTTTTTCTAAGTACCAAAAAGTCGACTTTTTCAAAAAAATTTTTTTTCGAGATGACACTAAATCTCGACGTTTCATGCAATTCTAAGCCTTTTGGCATCAAAAATTTTTTTTCGATTTCGAAAATTTCATGTACTCCCTCCTATGGTGATTTTTCAAGATATATGAAAATTCCACTAAGTGGACTAAGAAGGGTTTTGCCTTTCTCTATAGAAAGGTATTAGAATTGCTGGAAAAACCGACTTTCGAACGGAGCCTCGGAGACCCATAGTGTTATATACCATTCGACTCAGTTCGTCGAGATCGGAAAATGTCTGTGTGTGTGTGTGTGTGTGTGTGTATGTGTGTGTGTGTGTATGTGTGTGTGTGTGTATGTGTGTGCACTTTTCGAAGATATTTGAACGCGCTCAATTTTCTCAGAGATGGCTGAACCGATTTGAACAAACTTGGGCTCGTTTGAAAGCTACTGTCGGGCCATTGATCAAGTTCGAAGATCAAATGGCTGTGATTTTTGGTTCAGGAGATATGACTCTATAAGTGACGTAACCGACAAAAAGCGTTGTATTTGAACGCGCTCAATTTTCTCAGAGATGGCTGAACCGATTTGAACAAACTTGGGCTCGTTTGAAAGCTACTGTCGGGCCATTGATCAAGTTCGAAGATCAAATGGCTGTGATTTTTGGTTCCGGAGATATGATTCTATAAGTGACGTAACCGACAAAAAGCGTTGTATTTGAACGCGCTCAATTTTCTCAGAGATGGCTGATCCGATTTCAACAAACTTGGGCTCGTTTGAAAGCTACTGTCGTGCCATTGATCAAGTTCGAAGATCAAATGGTTGTGACTTTTGGTTCCAGAAATATGATTGTATAAGTGACGTAACCGACAAAACACGTTGATTTTTACCGCTCTTGTATATAAAAGGTGATTTTTTTGAGGTTAGGATTTTCATGCATTAGTATTTGCTCACATTTTTTGAGGTTATGATTTTCATGCATTATTATTTGCTCAGTATGCTCTGACATTTCATCATGAATAGACTTACGATCTGCCACAACGTCGAATTTTCAGTGAATGGGCCCTAGAAAAGTTGGCAGAAAATCCGCTTTTTTATCGACAAATTTTGTTCAGCGATGAGGCTCATTTCTGGTTGAATGGCTACGTAAATAAGCAAAATTGCCGCATTTGGAGTGAAGAGCAACCAGAAGCCGTTCAAGAACTGCCCATGCATCCCGAAAAATGCACTGTTTGGTGTGGTTTGTACGCTGGTGGAATCATTGGACCGTATTTTTTCAAAGATGCTGTTGGACGCAACGTTACAGTGAATGGCGATCGCTATCGTTCGATGCTAACAAACTTTTTGTTGCCAATAATGGAAGAACTGAACTTGGTTGACATGTGGTTTCAACAAGATGGCGCTACATGCCACACAGCTCGCGATTCTATGGCCATTTTGAGGGAAAACTTCGGAGAACAATTCATCTCAAGAAATGGACCGGTAAGTTGGCCACCAAGATCATGCGATTTGACGCCTTTAGACTATTTTTTGTGGGGCTACGTCAAGTCTAAAGTCTACAGAAATAAGCCAGTAACTATTCCAGCTTTGGAAGACAACATTTCCGAAGAAATTCGGGCTATTCCGGCCGAAATGCTCGAAAAAGTTGCCCAAAATTGGACTTTCCGAATGGACCACCTAAGACGCAGCCGCGGTCAACATTTAAATGAAATTATCTTCAAAAAGTAAATGTCATGTACCAATCTAACGTTTAAAATAAAGAACCGATGAGATTTTGCAAATTTTATGCGTTTTATTGTTTAAAAAAGTTCTCAAGCTCTTAAAAAATCACCCTGTATAAGGGTGCCAAAATTTTGGGATCAACTCTATTTTCGTAAAGTTCTAGTGCTCAAAAGTTTAAGCACCTCGAAAAAAGCCTTCATGCAAAATTTGACCTAAATTGGACATGCTTAAGGGGTGCTGCCCGGTGGTAAAGGTTTGACAATTATCGATCTTGAAAAAGCACCATAGGGGGGAGTACATGAAATTTCCAAAATAAAAAATTTTTTTTGATGCCAAAACTCTTAAAACTGCATAAAACATCGAAATTTAGTGTTATCCCGAAAAAATTTTTTTTTGAAAAAATCAACTTTCTGGGACTTCATATTTTTTCTAAGTCCCAAAAAGTCGACTTTTTCAAAAAAATTTTTTTTCGAGATGACACTAAATCTCGACGTTTCATGCAATTCTAAGCCTTTTGGCATCAAAATTTTTTTTTCGATTTCGAAAATTTCATGTACTCCCCCCTATGGTGATTTTTCAAGATATATGAAAATTCCACTAAGTGGACTAAGAAGGGTTTTGCCTTTCTCTATAGAAAGGTATTAGAATTGCTGGAAAAACCGACTTTCGAACGGAGCCTCGGAGACCCATAGTGTTATATACCATTCGACTCAGTTCGACGAGATCGGAAAATGTCTGTGTGTGTGTGTGTGTGTGTATGTGTGTGTGTGTATGTGTGTGTGTGTATGTGTGTGCACTTTTCGAAGATATTTGAACGCGCTCAATTTTCTCAGAGATGGCTCAACCGATTTTAACAAACTTGGGCTCGTTTGAAAGCTACTATCGGGGCATTGATCAAGTTCGAAGATAAAATGGCTGTGACTTTTGGTTCCGGAGATATGATTGTATAAGTGACGTAACCGACAAAAAGCGTTGTATTTGAACGCGCTCAATTTTCTCAGAGATGGCTGAACCGATTTGAACAAACTTGGACTCGTTTGAAAGCTACTGGCGGGCCATTGATCAAGTTCGAAGATCAAATGGCTGTGACTTTTGGTCCCGGAGATATGATTGTATAAGTGACGTAACCGACAAAAAGCGTTGTATTTGAACGCGCTCAATTTTCTCAGAGATGGCTGATCCGATTTTAACAAACTTGGGCTCGTTTGAAAGCTACTGTCGGGCCGTTGATCAAGTTCGAAGATCAAATGGTTGTGACTTTTGGTTCCAGATATATAATTGTATAAGTGACGTAACCGACAAAACACGTTGATTTTTACCGCTCTTATATATATATATATATATATATATATATGGGTGCCAAAATTTTGGGATCACCTCTATTTTCGTTAAGTTCTAGTGCTCAAAAGTTCAAGCACCTCGAAAAAAGCCTTCATGCAAAATTTGACCTAAATCGGACATGCTTAAGGGGTGCTGCCCGGTGGTAAAGGTTTGACAATTTTCGATCTTGAAAAAGCACCATAGGGGGGAGTACATGAAATTTCCAAAATCGAAAATTTTTTTTGATGCCAAAACTCTTAAAACTGCATGAAACATCGAAATTTAGTGTCATCTCAAAAAAATTTTTTTTTGAAAAAATCAACTTTCTGGGACTTAGAAAAATTTTCATATTTTTTCTAAGTCCCAAAGTCGATTTTTTCAAAAAATTTTTTTTTTCGAGATGACACTAAATCTCGACGTTTCATGCAATTCTAAGCCTTTTGGCATCAAAAATTTTTTTTCGATTTCGAAAATTTCATGTACTCCCCCCTATGGTGATTTTTCAAGATATATGAAAATTTCACTAAGTGGACTAAGAAGGCTTTTTTATTTTAGATTAGCATTACTGTTCTCATATAAATAGGCAGCGCAAATGTCAAGCACTAGTTTGGAAAAATGATGCTGACTGTGTGACATAAACACTGAAGCATGCTTTTGTGAACTACTCAAATCAATCTGAATCTATTGGCGTCTAAAATTATTTAATAAATGTATGAAACATATTTTCACGAGACTGTTATGAAAGAAGAGAAAGGCATTATCACACCACTAGGTGGATTAAGAAGGGTTTTTTCTTTTTTTGCTCACTGAAAATGAATGAAAGACTGAAGCCCGGCAAAAATTCCTTGTATATACACAGTAGATCCAGATAAATCTAGATAAATTTTTGAGTTTTGACAGATTTTTGAAAAAATAACCTGGAAACTCTGGCAGCATATTTTACTGCTGCAATGCTTCTCGCTTGAGAAAAATTCCGGCAGCCGACAGAAACCTGATAAGATATCGGCAGCTGTCAAAATTTTGCAGGCGAAATTGCGTCATTCTCTCGTCACGTCACGTCTTGCAAGATCGCTCTTCCTTTTCTTCTGTTTGACTTCATTTTATATTCGTCAACCCGGCATGTACATCCAAAAATGAAAAGGAGTTTTGAGACCAGGTAAATGAATGTGATGGTCCTTCATTCAAATTTCTAATGGAAAAAAACCAAAGGCGTTAAAAACGAAAAACTGATTCAAAACGGTTCTCCCAGTCTTGTATGATAAAAATCCGGCAGAAACGGAACCGTTAATAACTGCAAGGCGAAAATCGCTGTCAGGTCTCTGGGGGTAAATCTTCCAGGCACATGCAAGCGGGATGGAAAATAATTACACACTAAATTTGGGTTCGAAACTTCCCCCCGTAAAATATGGAATAATCTCAGACGGCTTGAGAACACAAGAATAGGAAACTATACCATAAAGTGTTATGTTACAAATGCTAGGCTTAATAAATAAAACCATATACATCATGTCGCTGAAAAAGTTCCCGATTTGACAGAGAAAACTTCGCTTTTTCGCAAATTTCGGTTTTATTCTTCAGTGTATTCCAACGTTCATATATGTCTACTCAACGTTTACATCATCATAGCGGCTCATACTTTGAAAAATTTTGTTCGTATTCAAGTGATCATGCGGAAGGGGGGGGGGGTGTTTCACAAATAGTGACCTTTTGCGACAGAGGAAAGGGGGGAGGGTTTTTGGAATGTGACGTCCAATATATTCAATGAGCGCATTTTTTTTAAATACCTAATTATATTACTGCTTTGCCCTATTTCCTAAAAAAATCCCCACAATAAACGTTAACATTCTATAGGAAAACGTGTATTTGTTGATGTAACAGATCGGCTGAAAAGTTCGTATCGTTTCTATGAGAGGGCGCCACTAGAATTAAATCCATACCATTTTCAGTTAGTACCAACCTTCAAAAGATACGTGTATAAATTTGACAGCTGTCTGATTATTACTTTGTGAGATATTGCATTTGAGTGAAGCTACTTTTGTTATTGTGAAAAAAAATTGAAAAAAAGGAATTTCGTGTGTTGATGAAACACTACTTTTTGATGAAAAAAAGTGCCGCCGATACCAAAAAAATGGCTTGATGAGTGTTATCCAGACTCTGCACCGGGCGAAGCAACAATTCGTAAGTGGTTTGCAAAATTTCGTACTGGTCATATGAGCACCGAAGACGATGAACGCAGTGGACGTCCAAAAGAGGCTGTTACCGATGAAAACGTGAAAAAAATCCACAAAATGATTTTCAATGACCGTAAAGTGAAGTTGATCGAGATAGCTCACACCCTAAAGATATCAAAAGAACGTGTTGGACATATTATTCACGAATATTTGGATATGAGAAAGCTTTGTGCAAAATGGGTGCCGCGTGAGCTCACAATCGATCAAAAACAACAACGAATTGATGATTCTGAGCAGTGTTTGGAGCTGTTATATCGGAATAAAACCGATTTTTTCCGTCGATATATAACAATGGACGAAACATGGCTCCATCACTTCACTCCGAAACTCCCACTTCACACACGAAATTCCTTTTTTTCCATTTTTTTCACAATAACAAAAGTAGCTACACTCAAAATGCAATATCTCACAAACTAATAATCAGACAGCTGTCAAATTTATACACGTATCTTTTGAAGGTTGGTACTAACTGAAAATGGTATGGATTCAATTCTAGTGGCGCCCTCTCATAGAAACGATACGAACTTTTCAGCCGAACTGTTAAAAGCTTCTTCTTGTAAATTCGAGAAATGAATGATGCAAGAAATCATTTCTGTTGTGATCAGCAAAAGTGCACGGAGGGACGAGTAAATTAGCGAAATTAAAAAATTTGCCTGATATGAGTAATAAAATGCCTTCAAACGGTTTAACTTAAGTTATGTACTGATAACTTTAGTCAATGTATATAAGTTTGGGTGCACCAATCGCTTGGAATTATGATTTTTTTAACTTTCGGAAATCTAATGATAGGTAGTAAGCAGATGTGGAATATAAGCCACACAAAGAATGAAAGAATGTGATTTGTAAACCAATTATTAAAATCAAACATCTCAATGGTAGAAAATAACATTATTTAGTTTGAAATAAGAGTGAAAATATTAAAAAAAACATTGCAAAGTCTGCATGAGAAAATAGGAACAAAATAACATCAAAGCAAGAGCAAAACATTCACAGAAGAAGAATTTTTCAGTAATTTGATTTCACAGCATTAAGAATAGTATATCATAAGAATTTCTCTTATCTGATTCTGATGCAGTTTATTCAATTGTATTCCATTTGAAAAAGGAACCACTGGATCAATTGTACTTAATGAAATCATCAATAAAGAAATCAGATATAACAAATTTTGATGCTAAATAGATATTGTCTAATCTATCAAGAAGATTTCTTCGATGAAATATCAAGAAAATATGAAGTATTGCTATGACAGCACAGGAACATCAAGACAAGATATGAGGGTAATATTTGTTATTATTTTGATTTTCGTTTACTATTCACACCTGCCCGGGAGGAGTGCAAGTTTTGCAAGGGCAATTCAAGCGCGCCTTTCAAACGCAGCGCCTGCTGTGTGCTCAAACCCTGTGCTCCTGTTACTTCCATAAATTAAATTCATGTCAAAAATCGTTTTATTGAGTTTAATCAAAATAGTGCATCATCATAAACATCATCATCAGCATCAACCAGCTGGAACCAGCTAGTATATATGTATCAAGAATCCTTTTTCGCTCAAAATCACTACCGATTTTGTGTGACGGAAGATCAGTACCGATTTGATCGATGTGATTGAAAAGATCAGTGGGGTGGGGTTGTCAAAAATTGCCAAAAATAGCGTGACGTCTTTTATGGACAGCCCCTAACGATAGAATTAACTTATTGATTTTATTTCCGATATAACAGCCTCATTTGGTTGGTTTGTTTGGAACAGACTGTATAATGTTTATCAAGCCATTTATTAGCTTTCACAGTATTTTTGTGTATGCATTAAAAACTAGTTTAGTTTGTTTATTTGTTTGATTTCATTAGCGACTTCAACCGTTTATGGTCATTTGTCGTTTGGCATAAAGCCATTTTCACAATGGGCATTTGGCATAGCAGTCATTTGGCATGAAATTTACAAATCTTGGGTACTGTGAAATTTATTTAGCACAACAAATCAACAAGCTGCTAAATACAATTTGTTCTAGTTTACAGATATTTTTGAAGGCCTAATGTGACTACTCCGCATTGTTTTTGATGACCTGCTACTTGTCACGGTGCCAATATTGATAACTTATTTAATTTTTTAAAACTTTATTTTATTTTCAATTATGTTTTGATTTAAATTAATTTTCACGTAAAGTAATAAGCAATGGTGTCTCAAGAACAAATGATCAGTTACAGATAAGCCATATTTTGATGTGGATGGTATATAAATTATTTCCCAATGTGATGAGATAGAGGACCGCATCCTTAAGAAAAATTGTAGAAAAACTTACATCTTTTCCAATCTGATCTCTCGTTGGAGGCTGATAAAACTAAGTGCATGGGGAATTCTTTATTCTTTGTTTAAAAATTAAACCACACTGATCGCTTCTATGTGTTGTGTTTGTTCTGTTAGGTTTCTATGCGACTTTTCAAAATCAATGTTTGAAGTTTTATGGGTTTCTATAGGGAATTTGAAAAATTATACATTTTTTAATGCGAATTTCCGACGTTACGCGACTGTTTTTCGAAATTCTTTCTCGATGTCTGACATTTGATAGCAAGTTGCATTGCATTTTTGGTCGAGATGTGGTTTATCTTGAAATAAAAATTATTCAAGAATGCGGAAAGAAAATCTTTTTATTGATGAGATTGGAGTTTAAATTCGAAATCGATTGTTTTTATACTAGATGTCTTAAATAAGCATGAAACGTCGGATCTAGTATTATCTTGAAAAAAGTGTTTTTGAAAATAATAGACACTGGGACTTTTTTGAAGTTCCATAAACTTCAAGTGAATTATTTTTGATTTTTTTTCAAGATAACTCCTTATCTCGACTATTTTCTTATTTTCAACACATCTGGTATCAAAACATTTTTCTTCGATTTTGGTTTTTGATGTGAATTTTCAAAGTATTACGTTTTGATGTAGGACTACGTCTTTCCATATAATGCTCACATGGGCGCATTTTCACAACTTTACAAAAGTTTGAGTTTTTTCTCTAACTCTTTTACGAAACGAATGGAATAAGGCGTAAGATTGTTGGTAAAACCACGATTATTACGAAAACATTGTTTAAATAGTGGAAACATAGGTCCAAACATCAAAATTACCCGAATCTATAAAAAGACACTGTTGGACGTCTGCTAGCTTCAGCCCATGATAATCCATGAACGGGAACGCATCCAGTGCGCAGGTTGCCATCTACGCCAAGACAGTGGAACTACACCCGGCATTCTTCAGCTGGTACTTCAGTCAATGGCGAAAATGAGGCTCTGCTCATTAAGCCTAAACGCAGAAAAACAACTTGTTCTTCTGTTGTTGGACATTCGCAGTGTGAGGTTTGCTTCAAACAAGAGCGATATCATCATCTAGCTGCTATTCGTTTGCATTAGAAGAAAAGAAAACAAAAAGTGGACAACGATGTGGAACATTATTTTTAATCAGTCGTTTTAATGGCTCTAGATGTTATCTGAAGAACTATTGAAATCATCAGTTTAGCGCAAACCTAGAATAATTTTAGGTCCATCTAAAAGCCAGAAATGAATCCCGTACAGTATTTGGATAATTTCTTTCACTAAAATATGCAAATCCGAAATGAAATAATCGACATTAAAATTCTATATATTATATATGTTGTTAAAAAGCTACAAACGAAATCCCATAAAAAGAAAACTCTTACCCAAAATTGATACAGTTTGGAATCAACCGGCACAGTGAGCAGCTTGAACGATTGCGTCACCCTGCTGGTAGACAACGAAGGGAAACATTATACAAAGAACTATTAACATTAACTAAAGAACTATTAAGAGTACTTCTTTGCAAATCGAAGGAAAAAATCATCAGTATAGTGCAAATCTAGAATAATTTGATTATCTTTGAGCACTTTTCGCAGTGGGAAATTCGCACCAAACGAGTGCAAATAAAGCCAGCATTCGAGTAAAATGCTCCGAACAGCGTAAAATATCGCAGAAAATACCATCTTCTTAAAAGCCTGTTATAATCCGCAATTACGGTCAAATAATTTATTTCCTAACCATTTTCAGTGTCCACACATGGAATTAAGCAAAGAGTTAATTGGATTTCCTCATATACGGTAATTTGATTTTATGAAATCGATTTTCGATCAGAATAAGTGTCGTAATTAATACATACAACGTCCAACTTCATGGGTGCCACGACTCGGTGCGGAACATTACAAGTGGTAGATTTATTTTGTGGCGCAAACGATTTGTTCAGAGTTTTGCTCGTGGAAATAATTGTCAACTGTGTTGAATGTTGAATCCAGAGCTTTTTACAAAGAACTAATGTGATTTTACTTTAAAAGGATGATTTATTAGTAGAACAATGTATCAAAATACACAGAAAGAAAAGATGAAACTTACACGACATGTAAACCAATCGTACTATTAAACAGAAATCAGTTGAAACAAAAACCTGATTTAAAACCATGATTGATGTAAAATTACATTGAAATGCATTTACTTTTTCATCGAATAAGGCTGTATATTTACAAATCGCTTAGTTTTGTAATGTAACATTCCATTCAATTAACTGCTCCAAATATATGCATGAAAATAAATGTATATTCACAAAATAGTTTTATCTGTGTAAATGTGCGTTTTTTAAAGTGATCTGCCCCTTGTTGACAGCAGTCCTACGTCAATCTCGCAGTTATGTCTCTAATTTTACCTACTACAAGTTTTTTTTTAATTTCATATGTTCCCTCAATTTCACGGATGAAATTTACCAAACAAAAACAGTAATAGTTCGCGAGGGTAATTTTTTCACGGATTGTTTGTAAATTTCACCGGACGACGTTAATTCATGATAACAGGTCAGTACAGCTATTATAGGAAGCTGTTCAGAGCAACTCTACCGATCGTTCAGAATATGAAACTTGTACTAAACGACGAACTTTTGGTGTGTAAATGTGAAAATGGCATCATTACCCCACTAGGTGGATTGAAACAGCTTTATTCTATTGGTACACGAAAATTTACATCTTTATAGATGCACATACAAGAAGCGTCGCGATTCACTTACATTCACAATTCAAAGCATGTAAAGATAAGTCATATCGTTAACATCACAGTTCATTTAGCTAAAGCTTACATTGATACAGACGCAAAATTTATATTTACATATAAATAGATGTAATATTGTGTCACCACCGAAGAAATTACGGCATGCTTGAATTTACGTCAAGAGTAAATTTCATTTTTTCAAAAAGTGTAGTTCGATCTTCTAGCCAATTGTCGTAGGTTCGAACCCTGATCTGGAAGGATTCCCAGTGTCAGTAGGATCGTAGCACCTGCCATGTAATGGCTTCGTACGCTCTGAAGTTCAAATTCCACAAAAGGAATGTATTACGAAGGCTTTGCATTTGGATCTTCTAGCCCTAAGACTAATTTCCCTTCCATTCCAGGTCATTCCGATCACGTTTTGGATTACATCAGTTGGTAACTGTTCGCTTTTTCGAAAGTAAAATTACGGTATTAAATACAAAAAATTCTCTCCAAAACTGACTGAATTTCTGGTAACTTCCTTTCTATCATTTCAAGCCGTAAGAATGGAAGTCACAGAAAAAAAAGAAGTACGAATGAATAAGACCGGCTTCACTCGACTCATGCTTCGACGGCTATTAAGTTGTCGTACACGATTTGCCTGTTATCTTGGATTTTTGTTGTTTTTGGTGTTGTTGTTGTTGATTCAACGTCACTTTTTTATGCTTCTCTGTCTGTCCTCTTATGCACTTGTACCTACAATGTTAACTGTAGCGACTGTAAAAAAATTTCTACATCACTGTAATCTTGTCCAATGCTGATGATGAATGCAATACACGATGATTCGTTCTGGATCATAGGCGATAGTTGTTTGTAATACGTCGTTGTATTACTGATTATTTTTACTCTGCCCTATAGATAGAACATATTTTGCTTGTACAATCTGTGCGTTTTTTAGAATATTGAAAAAACATTAGTAACATATGCTATGTGCGAATGGTTCTGTAGCAACTGCAAAACTATGTACCGCTCACACAAATCCAACCGAGAGCTCCCACACTCAGCTGAAACTCGTCCGGCCTCCACCGAATACTCGCTGAAGCCAAGCCAGATCAGGTCCACTTCCTACACAGGCTTTGAGCTTGAGTTTTTTTTATTTCGGACTCTTCTCAACGCCCAGCGCTCTCGAGAGCGTTCGTTTTCAATCACGCTCCAACTCCGACGATCGTGGAGCAAAACCCACACACACACACACTCGTTGAAAACGCCGGCTTCCAGAAGCAAATCAGAACGTTGATACGATGATCGGCCTAACAAGTTCGGGTGCCACAGAGCCAAACACGCGGGTAAACCGGTTTCGGGAGAGCCACTTCACGAATGATGATTTTTTTTTAATTTTTTCCCGATTGTTTACATCCAAGTCTTTATCGGGTTTTGTGTTTTCCTCCTCTATTCTACGGCAAAATTCGATGATCGCGGCTCTCGTGCGGTCTCATCATCGCGCTTCACGCTGTTGTTCAACATCGGTGTGTATGTGTATTTATGGTTCATGTTTTCATGTTTCCACGATGATCGCATGTTTTGTCTGTTTCTTTTGTCCACTCGATGTCGGCGTTGTCGAGGAGTGCTTCTCGCGAAGATCGTTTTATTTCGTTGGTGGCGATCGCAGCCACTCAACAGCCAGAGTTGCCATATCGGCTTGTATACACTCGAAGTTGAATTGTATTACACTTTCACAACAAGCAACGTTCGATACTATCTTAGTTTTTATTCTGATAGCTTATAAAAAACTTGATTTATTAAATATTAAAACTGAAGCTCTCCAATATTAAACAAAACTCAGATTAACTGTTTAATAGATCAGTGTGAAAACCCTTCGCAGCGGTTTTTAACAGATAACTCGTTTACTACATCCGTTATATTTGTAAATTAAATGTTACATCTGTCTCAAAATTTTGAAATTGGTTTTAGCGTCAGAGATTCAGTTATTGATCAGGACCTCTACTCGTTGCAGTTTACGATTTCATCGCAAACCATTAATAAACAGCACGTCTCATAAATAACTACAGACAAATATTTTCACAAATATATGCAATAGATCGGAGGTAGAGTTAACTTTACGCACTCGTTTTTAAGCTTTCTTCGCATATGAGTTAAAGAGAATTCATTCCAAAGTGGGATCGTTAGTCGAGTATGTCGAAATCGGATAAGCCATCATCAAAAGAATTGTGCGAATTTTAGAAATTACCCAGTGCAGCGCTCTGGCCAGTGTCTCTACTTCATATTTGAGCAGCTCACCTGGCCATTGGACATTACCAGTGGCTTCATTGTTCATCAACTTGCCAATTTCTTCACTTATTCCCGATAGGCTTCTGAGCAGTGTTTGGAGCTGTTATATCGAAATAAAACGGATTTTTTTTGTCGATATATAACAATGAACGAAACATGGCTCCATCACTTCACTCCGGAGTCCAATCGACAGTCAGCTGAGTGGACTGCACGCGATGAACCGAACCCAAAGTGTGGAAAGACTCAACAATCGGCCGTTAAGGTTATGGCGTCTGTATTTTGGGATTCGCATAGTATAATTTCCATCGACTACCTTGAAAAGGGAAAAACCATCAACAGTGACTATTATATAGCGTTATTAGAGCGTTTGAAGGACGAAATTTAAAAAAAAACCGCCTCATTTGAAGAAGAAAAAAGTTTTGTTTCATCAAGACAATGCATCGTGCACAAGTCGATGAAAACCATGCTGAAATTGAACGAATTGGGCTTCGAATTGCTCCCTCATCCACCGTATTCTCCAGATTTGGCCCCCAGTGATTTTTTCCTGTTCTCAGACCTCAAGAGAATGCTCGCTGGTAAAAAATTTAGAAGCAATGAAGAGGTAATCGCTGAAACTGAGGCCTATTTTGAGGCAAAGGACAAATCGTACTACAAAAATGGTATCGAAAAGTTGGAAGATCGCTATAATCGCTGTATCGCCTCTGATGGCAATTATGTTGAAACGATACGAACTTTTTAGCCGAACTGTTACAACACTTTTTTCTGTTATCCCCATAGTTCGCCTCCGTAATCCTTCATATTTCCTAACTTATTTACTAAAATTTTAAACTAATTTACAACAATGTGAAATGTGCCAAATTACCACTTTCGAATATTTGTTATTACTGGAATAGTAGGGAAAATGTTTGTGATTTTTACTTGGTTGCTTTTCATTTGCTCTAACCTCTCCGTTTCTTTTATAAAAATGCTTTATATATTGCAGAGTTAAATGATTTGTAGTAATATTTTTTTTTGCCCCACCAATATTTTATGAACTTTGCCGTCCCTGCTTGTCATAGAATTACTTTCGCCTGTTGCTCACATTACGCTTATTTGTGATAAGGCGATCGTGCGTAAATAACTTTCACAAGTGAAAACTAGTGAAAGTCACAGTTGAATACGATTTGCATGCATATATTACCTTTGTATGCAAGCTTGAACGTAAGTGCTCGTAAGCAATTGCTGAGCAGCTCGAAGCGCTTCTATAGGCAAATTACTACTTGGTGATCACTTTTGAAATCCACGAAAAAGAGAAAAGCGGTTGAAAACTTTAGAAGGATGTCTTTTTTTTCTGTAGCGCTATGACATCAATGCTATGAAGGTTGGCATCAATTTACTTATGCCGTTGATGTGCAGTAGACAATACAACGGTTCTATATTACTTCCTTGTGGAACGTGAATGCTTACTTGTCTCAGAGAATTTGTTTTATTTTTCATTTATGGAATCACATTTGGTTCTGTTTTCCGTGTAGCAATTAGCAGTTGGTAATTCCTTTAGGTCCATAGTTTTGGAACTTCTTAAGTAGAGTTTCATGATTGAGAGTATCGAAAGCCTTTTTCAGTCTTTAATACTCAGTTTATTTCAATGTAAGAAAATATCGTAAACAGTTCGTTATGTTCGAATCGTTGATTTTAACAAAGATTGAAATATTAACGTTCTTTGATGTTGAACTATGTTGACTATATTTTCCGTGAATTGTTCCGAATTCACGGAAAATATAGTCAACATTTTCTGCTGAATTCCGATGCAAAGTAATTGCCACCTGTTCGATGCAAATGGAGCCAAACAATTCTCTTGTTGGTCTAGCCACATAACAGATATACAAACTCGAACTATTTTTTCCAAAATCCTAAATTTCTAATTTGCTATACGTTGGGAATAAGGAGCTCACTTCTGCCACCTACTCAACTATTCGCCACGATTTTTCAAAACGTTCCTCTTCGCTCAGGAATGAGTTTTGGAAAAGGGTTATTTTTTATATATATTCAATAATGTTTTAATATTTAATAATAATACGCGCAATTATTCCAATAAGCCAGACCTGAACTACAATAAACGGATTTTTTAGGGTCTAAATGATGGAAAAAAATCATCATTTTTGCGATTCTTTTCTCAGAATCATCGATCAACAAAATAAATTCAAATGTTTTCCATGATAAAAAGCATCATTTGAACAATATTTTGTAATTTTTCGTGGAAAATATTGAGAAATGAGTAGGTGAAAAGGTATTTTTGGAGACGCTTTTTAAAAATCATGATTTGTGGTGTGCACTGTATCCCAGTGCAGACTAATCAGAAATGAACAAGTCAAAGCAGCTTAGTTAGAGTAGAAATTTTTCTAGACCCCATCATTTCTGTATGATTTTTTTAAAATTTATTTTAATTTTTGGTGGTTGTTTAAAGTCAAAACTACGATTTTGCACAAAATAACCCACCATTTTGTAGCTGTAAAACCTCCCCAAAGTAACAAACAACGAAAAGGGAAACGTTGGGGTCTGGTTTTTATATGCAGAAAGTGTGTGTAAAATAAAAAAAAATTGATGCAGTAATTTTTGAATGACGATGGACACGGACTTTCAAAACCTCCATTCGAGAAAAACGCGTTTAATGTTTTTTGTCTATAAAATCAATGGAAACAAACGTTAAAAAAACATATTTTTTCTTTTATAATTTGTTATAATAAAACATTTCACAAATGTTTTGTCAAGTTTTTAAGTCAATCGAAGCAGAAATTTTGGGCCTGTGAGCCGAGCTCTTATTCCTTCGCAGTATGAGATAAGAAAAGATAAAGGCCGATAACTTTCTGAGTTTTACTCCGATTGGCTTGAAAATTTCACGAAATATTCTTAAAATGTTTTACTATTAGAAAATTTAAAGATTAGAAGAATTCAAAGAATAAATGATTTAAAAAAACTTTAGACCCTACCCACCCCTTAAACTTCATATTACTCAAAAAGTAAACATCCGATCTCAAAACCATTCAATAGCGTTTAGGATGACAGGGAGTCCTTGAATTTGAGACTTGTTTTATCAAAATCGGTCCAGTCATCTCTGAGAGCGCGATGTATTTGTTGACAACACACATACAGACATACACATACACACACGGACAATTGCTTAGTACATCGAGCTAATTCGATTGGTATATGACACTCGGGTCTCGGATAATTTTTCCGAAGTTTGAGCGAATTCTATACCTTTTATATATACGAGGTCTGTTCAAAAAGTACCTGGAATTCTCATTTTTCTAAAAAAATATTTATTTATTCGTCTACGTCTATATGGTCCCCTTCAAAGTAATCCCCCTAGATATAATACACTTATGCCAGCGTTTTTTCCAGTCTTCGAAACACCCCTGATAGTCACTTTTTGTGATGCTCTGTAGCACTCTCAGCGATTCTGCCTTTATCTCTTCAATCGATGAAAAACGCTGTCCTTTCATGGGTCTCAACTTTGGGAACATGAAAAAATCACACGGAGCGATATCTGGTGAATAAGGAGGTTGGGACATGATTAAAGTCTTGTTTTTAGCCAAAAAATCACGAATAAGCAACGATGAATTTTGCTGCCACTCGTTTCATGCCCAAAACATTTAAAAAAATATGATGGCATGAGCCAACTGATATGCCAACTTCATCAGCAACTTCTCTAATAGTGATTCGGCGATCATCCATAATCATTTTTTCCACTTTTCCCACATTTTCATCGATTATTGACGTGCTGGGTCGACCGGAGCGTTCGTCGTCTTCAACGTCTTCGCGGCCATCTTGGAAACGCTTATACCATTCGTAAACACTTGTTTTTTTCCATAGCAGACTCACCGTAGACTCTCTGTAACATTTCGCACACTTAGTTACACTTTATTTCATTTTTCACGCAAAATTTAATACAAATTCCATTGTTTAAACTAACAAAAATCGCCGAGCTCAAAAAAACACGTCTACACCAGCCGCTACAAGACAGAATGTAAACAATGAATACTGCTGAAAATTTCACCATACATTAGGGACATATGTACCAACACAATAAAAAA
The DNA here is from genome assembly GCF_030247185.1 of Malaya genurostris. Lineage (NCBI taxonomy): Eukaryota > Metazoa > Arthropoda > Insecta > Diptera > Culicidae > Malaya > Malaya genurostris. The sequence goes on from NC_080571.1 coordinate 72,930,825, forward strand.
AAATTTTGACCACTTGACTCTCCACACGCGCGCAATTAAAAAATTCCGGGAACTTTTTGAACAGACCTATATATATATATATATATATATATATATATATATAAATATATATATATATATATATATATATATATATATATATATATATATATATATATATATATATATATATATATATATATATATATATATATATATATAAGTAAAAACTCTAAAACCAAACTCACTCAATTTTGAGATGATTTGATCGATTTTGACAAACTTAAGCTCAAATGGAGGCCTCATAGATTTCTGTTGAATTTCATCCGGGTCCGACTTGCGGTTCCCTAACTATAGGGTAAAGTTAGAGTGCCTATAACCAGAGTGACGACATCTCATCCGTAATGCTGGCAACAATTAAAAACATCCCATTAGCTTTACATTGATTTGACAGGTCGTTTGCTCGTTTGGAACTGGTAGCTGTCATTCCAAACGAACAGCTGTCGCCACTCTGATTATAGTCACTCTAGGTAAAGTGTTTAAAATTTCAAACCGTCATTAAGTACGATGACGCAAAATAAAGAAAAATTCTGATTAAAAAATTGAAAAGGTTATGTTAGTTTATACCTAAAGTAAGTCTTTAATTTTTTTTTTGATTTTTTTTTGCAGAATCTTCAGTGGTATTTTTGAAAATATTAGTAATATGAGAAAGGCATCATTACTCACTAGGTGGATTAAATAAGGTTTTTTTTCCTGAAATAATTACCCCGATACTAGATGAAATAAAGAAATTCAGCGCGCACGATATCACTTCGCTGGTACCAGTTTAGCAATACACATCGCTGAGAAAACTAAGCGGATAGAAAAAGCGTTAAAAGGTGCATCCAGACAGGCATTAAACAGTCTCGTCGAACTGTGTCGAATGGTGTATGGCACTAGGAGGAGTTTCCAGCAATTCTATAGCCTCTCTATAAAGCGATCCAAAGAGTGAGAAAGATTTGCAGCGAAATTGGCATCACTGTTCAGTGCTTATCATCGCTGTGTTTTGGTCGGTCAATGTACGCAGTACCCACCTCCCATCATCGTCATCATCATCATCATCATCATTATCGTCATCATAGTAGGTAAAGAACACTCTACACTTGCGGTTGTCATCCACACCTCGATTTACACAGCCAAACACATGTGCTAAGCAGCTCAAGCCACCAATTTTTTTTGTTCGTTTTCCCGCACACTCGCGAGCCTCCGCGCGTAATATTTCTGTGTACCTTCGATGTCAGGAGAGCCACTATGTATATCGGTACGTTGGCGTCCGTAGGCTCTCCGTGGGGAGCTGTCGCACCAGTCCAGTCAGTTGAAACTCACTCTCCGACGAGAGCAGACCGTTTATTTCGAGTTGCGTAGTGATCCTATGTGAGTGCGCTTTTGTTTTGATTATTCGTACCAAGCGTCGGGTGTCGCGGGTTTCATTCGGGCAATGCTTGCATTGGTTTGGTTCAAAAGTGCACTGATTGCATTTGTTTGTTACTGGCCGGGTACCGGGACGAACCGTTTCTGTGCCGCGACTGTGCGTTGAGTTGGAACGGCCGTGAACAGCCGTCGTGCGTGGTGTGAATTGGTAATTAAATATAAGAAAAAAAAAGTGGAATTTTGACAGAAGCGTACTTTAAGTACGGATCGTTTGCGCTCATTCTTAGATCGATGCGTTGTCCAGATGTGAACTAAATTTAAAATCTTCTCAATCGGGAGCCGGTTTTTCTGTTGTTTGCTTGCTTGCTTGCTGGTGCATGCTGGCAGAGGCGCACCAGGAGATCAATAATGGCTTCAGCAGTCGGAGATGAAAGCGGAAAGAAGTAATCGAATTCACGTGCAACCGTGAGCAGCTCAGGTTCGGTTCGAGAAGCCGGTTGAGCGATAAAGACATCGACGTGACGTGATAAAGATAAAGAGTGCAACCGTTGGCAGAAATCGAACGGAATAATCCAAATCCATGTTTTACCCCGTACAGTGATGCAAGCAGGAAAATTGTGCTTAGCCTTTGTGTTGTTTACATAGCAGAAATTGAAAAAAAAAACCATTCCGAAGCGAATTGGTCGAGTGTAGATTTACAGTTGTTTCAGGCGTGCAGAAAGCCAAGTGTTTTGAGAGGAAAAAAAACCAAACAATCGGTCGTTCGTCGTTCGTTCGTCGTCGTCGTCAACATCGTCATCGTCGTCGCGATCGCCTGGCAGTATCAGTTGAGGAAGAATAACGATTTGAAGTAACGGCTTGAGAAAAGAAAACAACGCGAAGCAAACATACCTACCTACTACTTATACGAGAGGAGGCAGCCTCCTTCATTGTAATGTTATCTTGAAAGTGTGCTGTGTTCGAAATACTGGTGGAAGAATAAACAACAAAAAAAAAGCGAAAGGACGTGAGAGGAGGCGATTTATATGCAAAAAAAAAAGAAAAAGAAAAAAGAACGAAACCCCCAACGGCATATCTTAAGCGGTGTAGTGTCGAATTCACGTGCGGTTGTTGCCAAGATCGTTCGCAGATTTTGGAGTCCAAATCCAGAGTCCACTGCACCACAGTGTATGTGCTGTCTTCGACCGCTGTTTTCCTGTAGTGTGTTTAAATGGCACAGGAAAAAGGTTCTACTGCGAACATCGTAAAACCGATCGCTCCTCCGGTCGTTTGAGGACGTGTCTAGGGTTCAAACAAATAGATGGTTTTGAGTTTTGTTTTGAATTTTGTTTCATGGTTCTAATAAATCTCGGTGTGTGTTTAGCTTTTTGTTTTGTATGCGGAATGGACTATCGAAACGATCGGGTTTCGACAATAATTTAAAAGTAAGTAGTAATATTTTTTTTTTGTTGGATTATGATGATGATTTAAGATTGAGTAAAGCCGATCGATGGCTTGCGTGAAATGATTTTAAACTAATTTAGAAATTGTCTACCCTACAACCCCTGTAATTAAATCCAACCAACACAAACTATATTCTGTCCAGAACTACGCAAAGCTGTTGGAAACTGATTACCAGAGTGTATCTCACTAACAACACTCGCTGATAAAGCGATTGATTGGCAGCTGAAGGTTGACCACGACGGGACAGTTCCTAGTAGAAACTAGTCTAACTGCATGGTTATTTACTCTATTTGCCTTAGAAATTGTCAATCAATCTTGACGGATGCAACTGATCAACCGCATGAGATATGGTAATTTTGTTGATTATCTGTGCGGTTTTCCCGTCCCGATACTATTTGGAACTATGGTTTTCATTGATGTTTCACATCCACGCTGCGAACGGGCTTCTGCAACATTTTTTCTAGAATTGATTGACTTGATTTTTTTCCTTAATTGGGTATAAATCATGATCGCATCTTGTTAATTGTTTGTTTGGAATAGAAAGAAGCCCGGTCAAACTTGCTCTCCAACAGGCATAAAACCTCCTCTTCTTTTGTATCAACAGATCACAATCATCCAAATGACACATTTTACTTAAATATAGTAAGGAGTGTATCGAACATAAGCTATCCACAAGATTTTCTTTCAAATTATGATAAAAACAATATTTTACTCAAACTAAAAATTGATCCCTTATTGTACGAGGTTAAACTTGAGCATAAAGAAAACCGGATGAAATTTAAGTTATTCCTTCACGAGTTTTCGAACTTTTGATCGAACGCGCTTCATCAAGTTCCGGACAAGTGTTGCATCGCATTTTTTGGACGCTTGAGCTAAAATTGTTTTGAACTCCTGCATGTTCCCAGCTGCCTAACTAGTCTTCTTGAAGACCCTCTTCAAGATTGCCCAGTAACGTTCGATGGATCGAGGCTGAGGGAAATTTGGTGCATTAATATTTTTCTCAAAAAAATTTATACCCTTTCCGCAAGCCAATTGAGAGTGGTTTTGGTATAGTGAGCCGACCCTATTTCTGGCCAAAACAGTGGAGGTGTACTATGCTTCTGATATAAAGGCAGCAATCTCTTCTGGAGACACTCAAATCGATAGATTTTTGAATTTATAGTTCCGGTAGTGTAAAAAATGGTTGACTTCAAACCACAGGAACATATTGCTACCAGCACCTTTCAACCAAATTTCTCCACTTGAAACGACCTGTCCGCAACGCTCACATCCTCCCCAACGACGACAGTAAAGTATTGTGGACCTGGAAGGGTTTTTGAGTCCTCCTTTACAGAAGTCTTATCGTCCATCAAAACAAATGCATCCGGACACTGCAAAAGACGCGAATACAATTTCCGGGCCCTTGTTGATGCTCGCTTCTTCTGTTCTACACTTTGTTTCGATATTTTCTGCTTCATATAGGTCTTCAGGTGATTTCGCCTCTTGCTACGCTGGATCATTCCGACACTCGTTCCTGCTTTTTGGCCAAATCACGTATTGACATTGATTTGTTCTTCATGATTAGAGATACCACTTTCTGGTCCAGTTTCGGGTTGGAAGAACCGGGTTTTCTGCCTCTTCCTGGTAGCTCATTCAAAGAATAGTGCTCCCCAAACTTATTAATGATGGTTTTAACACTGGCATGATGAATTCCAAACCGCTTCGTCAATTTTTGCATAGTAATACCCTTCTCACTTAGCCGTGTGTCCAGAACCTTAATTTTCACTTCCTTTCCAATACGCGACATTTTGAAAATGCAGAATTTCAACCGCACAAACAAGTAAACAAACGATAGCTGACAGCAAAACGCACAGCATGCTGTGATCTGATCATAAAAAAACATCACAAATACATGCGTACAACACAAATGTATGTGGATAGCTTATTTTCGATACACTCCTTATTTTTAAAATAACTAAAACTAATTGGATAGTTGCCCTAGGAACAATTTTTTGACAACATTCTGAACCGAATGTCGAATAAATTTGAGCAGTGATCGAATATGCGGGACAAGCTGATAAAAGGCTCGTTGTACCCATAATTAGTTCTAGCATAAGGGATCCTAAGAAAAAAATAGTTTCGAAGATTACGACGATGGATAACTATTTGTAAAAGCTGTCAGAGCTCGAAGCAATCTATTCTTGATTGTAGGAGATCTGCCACAAAAGTAGCCAACGATCGACAAGTCTAGATCAATCAGTTTCAAACATCTGTCATGGTAACTTGGAAGTTTCCAAGGGTATCTCCCAGGAAGCCGACGCAGAGCGAATCGAACAAATTTTCGTTGGATTTGCTTCAATGCGTTGGATATCGTTTTTGATAGTACGGTGACCAGACAAGAGGGGTGAATCCTAGTAACTTAGAGGCGATCTTCCAAACTCAATGTGCTCCTTAAAATTCAACTTAGAGTTCAGGAGGACACCAAGGTCCTTCACAGACGATGTACGTCCCAGAATTTATAGTCGAAACTGATTAAAGACTGTTGGCGACTAAAAGGGATGACGGAGCATTTGGTGGCGTTCAAAACCATTCTGTTGATATTACACCAACTAGTCAAAATATTCTTGAAGAAATTCTGCGTCAGCTGTGGATTTGATGATTGGAAATTGTTTCGAAATCATCGGCGAACGATAGTTTCATACACTTGATCGTAAAAATTAGATCGTTGAGATAAAGTACAAATATAAACGGTCCTAGGTGACTTCCTTGAGGAACTCCAGAGGTAACATCGAATGGTAAGGTTGCCGAGTCTCCTATTTTCACTATCATTTCGCGACCAGTAGGATGGCCCGAGTTGGTGGTTCAACGCAATGTCTTGCAAGAATCGGCTGCGATGTCTGTTGAAACAGAAAGGCAAAATCCCGCAAAAGGAACGTAATGCCAAGACTTTGCTAGGATATGAGTGAAGCCAACTCAGAAATGACCCGTTAAATCCCAGTCTATTTAACAATCTATTTAACTTTAAGTAGAACAACCAGTCGACTCGTTCGTTTCAGATGATATTTAGAATTTTTGACGCTACTTTTCTCTAACGGAACTTGAGCTTTTGTTTTGAATGAATTTTTCACGGCTAGTTTCACGATCTTATTGACACTAAGAATTTTTGTAAATCGGGGTTCGAAAATATGGCAACTGATATGTGAGGCTAGTGTAAAAAGCTGGCCTGGGTTAAAAAATCTTACGTTGTTTAATTGATTAAAAAGTTTGTTCTCATTGATGAAAAGTGAAATTGTGTAGTATCTATAAAAAAGATTAAGATTGCCGGTGCCGTTATTAAAAACCATGAAATCATGAAATATGTCATGATTTCGTGAGCAAAATGATTCGTATCGAAAATAATAACTTATTTCCCATGTAAATTTTCATGATAAAAATCACGATAATGAGCACAATCATGAAATCATGAATAAAAGACATCATGCGATGAAATGTTTCATAATATTCATGATTTTTGAATACCAGAATTTTCAATGCCAAAAATTGAAAGCAGAAAAAACAGATAAAATCAGAATTGACTTGCACTGATTTGGATGAAACTTTGCACACGTTTTGAAAAATCATATTGGTTGACCGATTCGATACAAGACTAGTTTTTACATAGGGATTGTACGAAATAGGGCTGATGTATTTGTATTCTAAAAAGGGTAAATTTTTGCAACTCAGAAGCTATTGATTGTCTGAAAATAACGTCCAAAAAAGTTACAAGTAATTGATTGGGAACATTACAAAACTGTTTCCAAAAAAGCTAACCGTTTGAAATCAAATAAAAGAAATTATTCAGGGGTTATGTAGGTTAACTTCGGTTAACCCCTAAATGACCATACCTGAATCGGCCAAAATAAGCAGAAAAAACGTTTTCGTTCGGCACGTCATGCAAAGACATGGCCGTTCGGGGCCAATTTAATAAGTGTTTTGCAAATAGCATTAACTTTACGTCTGCTTAGCGGCTCAAGTTGAACTGTTTAAGTTTGCTATAAGCAGTTCAATTTGCACTGACGAGTCTAAGACGAAACGTAAAATGAAAAGAAAAAAATTTTTTTTATTCAAAAAACTTTAAATCACAAAAAATCTTGTGATTTTACGATTTGCCCTCTTCTATAGAAAAATAATAGAATTACTAGATAACTCGTCTTTCGATCGGAGCATTGGTTACCTCTAGTGTCATTTGACTAAGCTTGACGAGATCGGAAAATGTCTGTATGTGCACCTTTCGATAATTTATTCTATACGCACAATTTTCTCGAAGATGGCTGGAACAATTTCAACAAGTTTAGGCTCATTTGAAAGCTATTATTGGATTGTAGATAAAGTAAAACAATTTTTTTTTGGATAAAATCGACTTTTTTGGACTGAGAAATTTAGATTTCCGAAATTGAAACATTTTTTTTATGCCAATTGTCTTAAAATTGCATGAAAGATCGATAATCCGGTGTTATTCCGAGAAAAAAAAGAAAAAGGGACTTTTGATTTAGGAAATTTCAAAATCCCAGTCGAGAGTCGATTAAAAAAATCTCGATATGACGTTTTATGCAATTCTAAGACATTCGGCACCAAACAAAATTTGTCTATATAAAACATTTCAAAAACATGATGATTTGTCTAGGTAGAAAATTTGCAGACTTTGACCACCGGACGAACTACTCCGAGATCACCGTCTCAAAGACAAGCCCCGCCTAAATAAAATGTTTGCATCAAATGGATTACAGACAAACTTTCGATCCTTGCTATTGGTAAGCAATTGACGCGTAGTTGTGTTATGTACTTCAAATTTGTATGATTAAGAGGCGGGTAGGGTCTAACACTTTTTAAAAATCATTTATTTTTTTCTTTGTATTTTCTTATAGTAAACATTTCAAGAATATTTCGTGAAATTTTCAAGCCCATCGGAACAAAACTCAGCAAGTTATGGGACTTTATCTTTGTATATCTCATACTGCGAAGAAGTAAGAGCTTGCCATACAGGCCCAAGATTTCTGCTTCAATTTACTTAAAAACTTGAAAAAACGTTCTTGAAGTGCAACAAATTATAAAAGAAAAAATATGATTTTTTGAAAATGTTAGACCCTACCGACTCCTTTGAGTAATAAATTGTTTTCATTGATTTTACAGATAAAAAACTTTGAACGCGTTTTTCTCGAAAGCAGATTTTGGAAGTCCGTGTCCATTGGCATTCATAAACTACTGCACCATTTCTTTTTGCACACACTTTCTGCACATAGAAAACCAGACCAGAGCACAGTGGTTCAAAAGCGCAATTTCACGCTCTTAATTGATAATTCATAGGAACGTGGTTTTTGAGGTACAGTATCTTCAGCAAAGTTGCTCAGAATGATAGACGCCATATTTTGACAAAATTTATTTACGTGATTAATCACCCTAAAAGTGAGATAAAAATATTATTTTAGTTCAGAGCCAACATAGGGGCTGAGTTACTTCGACAAAGTTGTGCAGAAAGTTTTTTCAAACAAATTTGCTGAAGGTACTTTTACCGTAACTTTAGTGTTATTCATGATATAAGGAATTTTCCGCGCAACTTCAAAAAAAAAACTCGTTAAAAAATTACGTAACTTCTGAAATCCGCGTAAAAACCCCACAAAAACCGCGTAAAAAAGACCTAAGTGTAGACACTAAAATGGTGAGGAAAATTAGTACAACGATTCGAGAGCCGGCTTCGATTATTCCGATTCGAGTTGTCGCTAAAAACTCTCAGGTGCCAGCCGGGTTTCGTCGGAATCCACGAAGCGTAATGGTGTTACATGTTTACACACTGTATAAATCCCCAAACCAGAAAAAATTTAGAACATCTTATGCCAATTCGTTACGTCAGCTTTTTAGGAAAAGATGTTTCATTTCCAAGTCTTTCGATGTTTCGAAAAAAAACATTGAACACCTAATAAGTTCCAGTTAAGACTCGGTAGACGATTGACGGTTGTGGTGAAATGAGCGCTTCCTCAATCACTTCCGGAATAATAAACGGAGCGATTTATACAAGTGAAATTTGTCACACGAAGCGTCTCTTGCCTTGTCTGTTTTGGTCTGATATAGCATGCTGCCACTACACTGGAAAAAGGTCGCTACGTATTTTCTCGAATAAACTTTTCGCAGCAAAATCAACTCTGTGATTTTCCGAACATAGATTAAACTAGAGTTTGGTTCGAAGCGATTTTAGAAATGTTTGAATACTGTTGAGAACAACTCTTCATCGATTTCATTTAATTCAGTTACTTTTAACTAGTTAGTGCCATCTCATTTCAATTCCCAGAATTGACTTCAATTCAGTTTCCCGAATTGACTTCATTTCAAACTTTTATTATGTTACATCAATTCTTGATGTTCCATGAATTTGTAATATATCTGACATTAAAAATAAATTTCTATTTCGGAATTTTCACGTACGCTCTTCAATCACATCTCCCCATCTAGGAGGTTTTACCGCTATGTGGCAGCACTTGCCCATTTCCAAATCTGCCTAAATTTGGTACAGAGAGAGTTTGGTGATTCTAAATCATTTGTTCAGTACCGCTTTAGAAAATAAGAGATGGACATGTTTTTGGTGCCCTTATGAACCTGCATTCATTGGATAGAATACATACAGATCCAGAATTTGCACAAACCTTCAAAATAGAATCTTCTTCGGGCTCCTCATATTCATGACTGAGTTTTTACACAAATTTTTGTGAAACTTCGAAGCTTTGACCCCGCACAGAATGCTGCCGACTAGCCAGCCATCGAACTACTAAATCATCCTGCCGCAGTGACGGTGAGCAGGGTTCTTGCTAAAAAATGGTCCATTCATCAAGTGTCACCGAACGAAATAAAACCGCGAATCACAGAATATTGTACGAAAAGCAAGGGAAGTAAGAAAGATAAGAAAAGAAAAAACGCTACAAAACCCTCATCAAACCGCCCGAAACACGTCCTCAGCGATCGTAGCTCGCGTCTTCCCGGAACAAATTGCAACCGAAGAGGATGAATAAGAAGCAGACTGAGAGACGGTAGAAACTGACATTTTAGCTTATTTTTTAATCATTCGTAGCTCGCGGGCATCGCGGAACTCCGGCAGAATCACGGCAGTTGCTTCGTTGTTTGGGACGGCAACGAGTTTCGCCACGTTTTAACCTTGACAAGAATCTTCTAAATCATTTTAAGGAATTAAAAGTGGCGATTTTTTTTTTCTGTATTTTGCGATGATCATTTGAAGGCCGTTTCTTCCCGCAGTGGTAGAAACCGGTTCCCTTTTTGTGCCAAAGTCTGATAAAGCCGCCATCTAATTCTATCAGTTTGATGCTAATAATGCATGAAACAATTAATTATATTTCATATCATTCATCCGTTTGGGATTTTTTTTTCCAGAGGTTTATGTCTCTGAACACAGTCTGGACACCGAAAAGTGCCAAATCGTGACAAAAAGCGCGCAAAATGTGAACACAAATGAAGACAAACACGAGAAAAGGTGCAAATGACAGTTTCTCTTTGTTTACTTTCTCTTTCGAGTATTACGGTCCAATCAGCAATCTTTCCATCTAACACTTCACATAGGATTATAGCAAAAGTCATGAACTTTCGATATGCACTGTAGAATTTGTTGGAAATTACTGGAATTTGCCGTAATAATTGAAAGAGAAAGTAACCCAAGAGAAACTGTCACTTGCACTTGGGACCTTTTCTAATGTTCATCGAGAAATGGCACCGAAGCATGGGCTATCGAATATAAACAAAGAAAAACGCGAGTGGCGAGGCAAAAGCGAAACCGTGAAACCGAAAGAACGAATTGAAATCAAAAACAAAACAATGGCACACCAGGAGAAGAAAAGAAAAAAAAACATTGTCCTCGACTGACGATCGCGCAATCGCGGCGGTAAGACGCAGCGTTCGAACCATTGTCAATGTTGGGGTTTCTTCGGTGGATCGAACAAACAAATTCACAAAACACAGACGTGGTCTTCGTTCGTTCGTTCGTTCAATACATTGCCATCTTATCTTCACCCACTCCCCACACACACACACCGTTTCCCTTCGACCGGTCGGTTCTATAATCGAGCGTGGGGCTCGTGACGTCGCAAGGATGCTGCGCGGCGCAGAAAACAATTGAAAGCGTTCAGCGAAGAATCCGAATAAAACAAAACAAAAGCAAAAATGATCTACAATCGATACTTTATAGAGAGAGAGAGAGAGAGAGAGAGAGAGATAGAGGGTAAGGCGTTCGGCCATCAGACGGCCGAGATCAATGGCCTCTGCGAACGACCGGCGACGCGACGCTACCAATTGGATCGTTTAAAATCGCTTGCGAATTGAGTTCTGTTGTTTTTGGTCTTACTTCGTCCAAAATCATATTTTTTAAAACTTTTTCGCTCCGATATTATGAAATAGTAAGACACAGATATTAGTATTTCAGTATGCTTTTTGCAACTTTCATCAGTGTATAAATGTTAAGTCTGTTACTATTTCGTGACATTAGTTGCGAAATAATACAAAAAGCTTTAATATAGTGGAATTGAATGGAATTTATTTTTCCTTAATAGCGATGTATCAAATTGGTTTTGAATTTGCGTTTTAACTTTTTAACCTACAAATTGGAACAGTTCTCAGATCGATTAAGCCATCGCAGAGAAAACGAAGTGACTGTGGGATTTCAGGTACCTCCTTAATCGAAGTTCGGTAGTCGAATCCGGACAAAATTCATTTGAATCTACGTTCTTGAAAATCGGCCTAACCAAGTCTGCGAAATCGAAGTGCTATTTAGTTCTACGTAAGAGTTTTCGACCACTATTTCCAGTTTTTCGGAACCTTAGACTGGTATAACAGAAGTGAGATTATTTATTCGTCTACTTTCAAGACCTACCAACTAGAGAAATTTATAAACGATTTTGAAGGAAATTGTGGCTCTCTACACGGTCATTTACAAAAAAACTTCCTAAAAATATAATTTATACTCTAATTACTCTGTCATTCCGAAACCGGAAGTCGGATCAAAATAAAAATCATGGATGTTATAAAAAAACCTTAGACCTTTCAACTTGTCCATCTTTGAGAAAAATTTGTATACGAAAACTAAGAGTAGGTAAGTTCATAAACCTCGTAGACAAAAATTTGAAATTTTTTAATCCTCGTGGTCCCATAGTCTGCTATTGAATCTCATCCCGATCCGATTTCCGGTTCCGGTTCACTGTTTTCAGAGATGGCAGATCCGATTTTCAAAAACTAAGATTCAAATAAAAGTTTTTATGGTCCTATAGCCTGCTATTGAATATCATTTGGATCTGACCTTCAGTTCCGAAGCTACATGGTAATATGTGAGAATTAGAGAAAAAGTGTGCAATCATTTTTCTCTGAAACGGCTCAACCGATTTTCACAAAATAAGATGTAAGTGAAAGGTCTTACATTATACTGAAAATTGCTAGAACATTTTAACCGGATCTGACTTTCGGTTCCGGAACTAAAGCGTGATAAGTGGAAAAATACCAATTTCAATTGTATTTTTCCACAAATGATGGTCAAAACCAGGTATAATTCCCATGAAACGGTCTGATAAATTGAAAACCTTATTCGACACTACTGGTCCATCCTTTTCTTGTTCCGGAAGCACCGAAAGTGATGAAGAAAAACTCAAAAGTAGAATTCACTTCGATTTCACTGCGATGATTGGACCGATTTTCACAAATCTTGATTTGACTTCTTTAAAGCTATTGTGAAATTTCATCCGGATCTGACCTCCGGTTCCTCAGTTACAGGGCGATGAGTGTCAAAGTTTTCAAATCGCCATATAGAATGATAATATATACAATATCGGTACGTGGTGGTACGGTGTAAGAAGAAGACACAAAACGAACGATGTTTGCTTTGTTCTATTTCGTACACGCTATAAAAAAAATGAAACGGTTACGGATACCTGCTACTAGTGTGTGATATTGGTAAAAGACGGTGCTGCAGTTGATAAAATTTTTAGCTATTTTATGATAAGTGGGACCGAAAGAATAGAAGAATGTCAAAGAATTGAAATTTTTTTGAAAAACCTGTTTTAATCCACCTAGTGATGTAATGTTTAAATGACGGTATCAATTTTTTTATAATTTGTGTGCTTTATTTGAGACTATGAGACCTTTTATTTGAATTCAAGATTGTAAGAATCGATCACGACACCTCTGAGAAAAGTGAGGAAGTAGTTTGAAATAGGATTTTTTTTACTAATAACCCTGTAATTCCGGAAACGGAAATTCAGGAACTTTGTATGGAACAATTGTACCGGAACTGGAAGTCGGATTCGAATAAAATTCAGGAACTTTGTGTGGGGTTACAAGACCTTTTATTTAAATCTAAGTTCATGAAAATCGTTTCAGCCATCTTTGAGAAAAGTGAGTGCAAAAAATTTTACATACATACATACAAACATACAGACATTTTACGTATTCAACGACCTGAGTCGAATGGTATATGACACTCGGCCCTCCGGGCCTCGGTTCAAAAGTCGGTTTTCACAGTGATTGCATAACCTTTCTATATGAGAAAGGCGAAAAGCTTTAATATAGTGGAATTTAATGGAATTTATTTTTTCTTAAAAGCAATGTAACAAAATGTTTTTGAATTTACATTTTAACTTTTTAACCTACAAATTGGAACAGTTCTAAGATCGGTTAAGCCATCTCTGAGAAAACGAAGTGAATTCCACGATTTCAGGTACCTCCTGAATCGAAGTCTGGTAGTCGAATCCGGACAAAATTTATTAGTTTAGTAGTTGACCATAATACCTTTCATTTGAATCTACGTTCTTGAAAATCGGCCTAGCCAAGTCTGCGAAATCGAAGTGCTATTTAGTCCTATGTAAGAGTTTTCGACCACTATTTCCAGTTTTCCGGAACCTTAGACTGGTATGACAGAAGTGAGATTATTTAGTCATCTATCTATTTACTTGAAGGAAATTGTAGCTCTCTACACGGTCATTTACGAAAAAACACCCTAAATATAGAATTTATACCCTAATTACTCTGTGATTCCGGAATCGGAAGTCGGATCAAAATAAAAATCATGAATTTAAAAAAAAAATCCTTAGCCTTTCAGTTTGTGAAAATCGTCTCAGCCATCTCTGAGAAAAATTGGGGGCTGGGGTCCACTAAAAGATTGATAGTACCTATTAGCTCTCTCCGGACAGTACCAGCCTAGATGCCGTGTGGAATCAAAGAATAGATCCACTGGGTTCCTGCTTCCATGTTTGAAGAGGCGACAATTGCAGGAGTTTCTTTTTCGTTTCAGTGATCAGATATTTTCAATGTTTCACTTCTGATTACTCTATTTTCCAAAATTATATCTTCATTCAACCTATCAATTTCCGTCTAGCTTCGGAGAAAAGTTTTATTTGGAATGTTTTTTTCTTCCATGTTATTGATTGTCTTTCAGGATTATAAATTGAATGATAAAAATCAACTATTGCGCTAATCCGTTGATATTACAAAGTTAATGACAGAGATAACATGCATCGGTATATAGCATACATAGTAAAAAACACTTGATATTAATATTTCAAACAATAAATTAATATTTTTCTCGGTAGCCGGCTGCCTAGATCAACCAATATAACCAATGAATAATTTTAATAAATAATTAAAATAATAATGCAGAAATAATAAAGAATCAAGACGCGTGTAAAATCTGTTGACCTTTATTCTTGACAATGGCCATGTTAATCTTGCAGCTCAAACATTTTCCAACGTTCTGATGTATGCTATTGACCAATATGTCCCTAAACAAATTAGTAAGCCACCCGAACAAGTACCGTGGCAAACCGTAGAACTACAACGACTGAAAAGTTTTAAAAGGACAGCATTTAAGAAATATTCTAAGAACGGAGGTTTGTTGCTCCGGCAAAACTACGTAGAAATCAACAAAGTTTACAAAAAGACAGCTGAACGTTGCTATGCCAACTATTTACGCAGTGTACAGAGGAGATTAAAGTCTAATCCAAAATCATTCTGGAAGCACGTTAACGAGCAAAGGAAGGCTTCAGATCTTCCTTCATCTATATTTTACAATGAACAGACAAGTTCTAGCATGCAGGAAATTTGCGAAATATTCATGAAAAAATTCTCTGGGATATTTTCTAGAGAAATCTTAGCACCTTCCCAAATCACCCAGGCGGCACTTAACGTTCCCGTTTTGGGACTGTCAATGAATTCAATTAACATAAGCGCAAGTTCACACTCTGGTGGACCCGACGGTATCCCGGCAGTTATTTTGAAGCGATGCTCTAGTGGTATTATAGTACCTCTATGTCTTCTGTTCCGACTGTCACTCATGACTGGAGTATTTCCTGATATCTGGAAATCTGCTTATATGTTTCCTGTGTACAAAAAAGGAGACAAGAAGAACATCGACAATTACCGTGGTATCACCGCTCTTAGCGCCATTCCTAAATTGTTTGAGCTTGTCATTCTGGAGCCTATTTTTAATCACTGCAAGCAGTACTCAACACGGGTTCATGCCGAAACGCTCAACGGCCACTAACCTACTAACTTTCACGACGTTTATAACGGATGCTATGCCTAAAGGTTATCAAACGGACGTTTTCTACACGGATCTCTCTGCTGCTTTTGATAAAATTAATCACGCTATCACAATTGCCAAATTGGACAGACTGGGCTTCGTTTCCAACATTCTTCGGTGCATTCAATCGTATCTTTGCAATCGACGGCTGGCGGTTAAGATCAATGAAAATGTTTCCAAGGAGTTTTTTGCTTTTTCTGGTATTCCACAAGGCAGTCATCTCGGACCACTGATATTTCTACTGTATTTCAACGACGTGAACTATTCATTGAAAGGTTCACGATTATCTTTCGCGGACGACCTAAAGTTATTCTAAATTATCAAGACTCTTGAAGATGCCTGTTTCCTTCAGAGTGAGCTTGAAATTTTCTCCGAGTGGTGTGAAATTAATAAAATGACGCTAAATATCAGCAAATGCTTGATTATCACCTTCACACGAAAAAAAAACACCTATTCGTTTCAATTATTGTCTTCGAGGATCAGTGATTGATAGAGTCAATTGTGTCAAAGATCTTGGCGTTCTTCTCGACGAATAATTGAATTACAAGCAGCATATTTCGTACATCGTGGCAAAGGCTTCTCGTTGTCTAGGATTTGTCACGAGAACCGCTCTCCTCAGAATACCTCTACGTCGTACTAACTACGGAATCAACGGTGCCGTTATTGGATTGCAGCGAACCTTCAATGGCGTATCTAGGAGATTCGATTTCCATTTTCCTTGTAGCAGAATAAAAGCGAATTTTTTGAATATTCTTAGAAATAATCATTAAGACTGTAGTTTGTCTGTTGATTAAAATGTATATAAATAAATAAATAAATAAATAAATAAATAAATAAATAAATAAATAAATAAATAAATAAATAAATAAATAAATAAATAAATAAATAAATAAATAAATAAATTAATAAATAAATAAATTAATAAATAAATAAATTAATAAATTAATAAATTCATAAATTAATAAATTAATAAATTAATAAATTAATAAATTAATAAATTAATAAATTAATAAATTAAAAAATAATAAATTAATAAATTAATAAATTTATAAATTAATAAATTAATAAATTAATAAATTAATAAATTAATAAATTAATAAATTAATAAATTAATAAATTAATAAATTAATAAATTAATAAATTAATAAATTAATAAATTAATAAATTAATAAATTAATAAATTAATAAATTAATAAATTAATAAATTAATAAATTAATAAATTAATAAATTAATAAATTAATAAATTAATAAATTAATAAATTAATAAATTAATAAATTAATAAATTAATAAATTAAAAAATAATAAATTAATAAATTAATAAATGAATAAATAAATAAATAAATAAATTTGGTGATTTAAAATGATTTTATAGCAACTGTTTAGAATATGTCAATGCAATGAATCAACTATTTTGTTTAAATCCTATTTACTCGTTTATTTTGTATCACTTAATTTCATTTATAAAAAATAAGGAAGTTTTTATTCTTTACGCGATAGTATTGCAAATTTTTCTTCAGTTTCCTCGAATAACAGTTGTGAATCAAGACTTCCCGGGACTTCAATATAGGATATTGTTGAAACGTTTACTCGGGAAGTCAGTGAGTTTAGTGGTGCATCCGAGCATCTTGAAACCGGAACATACTGAGTCGCGCTCGAATAATACCAATACTGAAATTTTTACTACCAAATATCCTTCTCCCGAGACTCTTGTGGAGTGCGCGATAGTATATACGGCCTCTAGTAACAACAAGTGTTGGACTAACATCCCTTCCCATTCCTCAGACGATCTACGTTCGGTCATGGCCGGCGCCGGTACTGATCAATGAATTCTGGGATTACCAGAAGATGTACATTGAAGGATGATTTACCAGTCCCAGGTTGGATCATCTAGAAACCCCCTGTACAATTTCAGGTAATCCCGATCAGTAACGGAGTAGCAACCAGGGGTGATCGCTCAAGCTCAAGCTCGGTTAGACCCCTTCGTTACTTAAAAACGTGATTAATCCACCTAGCAGTGAGATGATACCTTTTTTTTATCAATACGCATGTGTTTTTGCATGGATATTCTTAGGTGTTTTAGTTCTCATGACATTATTTTAATTATCGTCGTTTTAAACGGCAAATTGAGATTTTAATCACTCATTACCCTGTAATGCCGAAACTGCAAAACATATCGAATTTCAATCTTAACGTGTGACAATCGATTGAACATTCCATGAGATGTCGAAGTAAGTTCCACTTTAGAGTTTTTCGTCATTATTTATGGTACTTCCAGAGCCGGTTTTCAGGAATTAGCATAGCCCAAAATGATTCGAATGGCCATAAATTATTACGCCAAACAATTTACATGAAATTTATAAACTCATCATCTGTAACTCCAGAATCGGATAAAACTCACCAATTTTGTATGGGACCTTAAGTCCTGTAATATTTGTTTTTGAAGTTCGATTTGGTCTTTTTTGAGAAAATGATTGAGCTTTGAGAATCGATTCGATACTGGAACCGGAATTCTAAAATCGGTGTAGCCGAAATCAGTTAAATTCACCTGAGCAGTGTGTAGACATCTTTGAGAAATTGTAGTGCGAATTAAAATTTGGGGGTACATTCCGAATCCAAAAACGCATACCGCTCAAACTGAAATAAATTTATTTGGTAATCGACTATCCAAATCTGCAAACCCGATAAACCTGATTAATTTATGTGAAATGGACATTTTTATACTAATCACCCTGCATTTTCTAAACCAGAAGTCGGATCTGACTAAAAAGTAAGAGGTTTTATAGGATTTTAAGACCTCTCATTTGAATTATAGATGATTCTTAGATTTCATTTGAGTCTTAGATCGGTTCAGCCATCTACGAGAAAAATTAATTGCATTATTTTAATTTCGTTTCACATATAATCCTGTAGTTCCGCAATCAGAAGTCGGACCCAAACGTAATTCAGGAACCTTGTTTGGGAGTATACGACTTTTCATATGAATCTGAGTTTGTAGAAAACGGTTGAGTCATCTTCGAGAAAATTGAGTGAAATTATTTGTCACACACGCATTTGCTGATCTCGACGAACTGATGCGAATGGTATATGGGTGTTATGTTCTTCCAACATTCATTGCTGTAAGTAGTTTAAATCAGTATAATTATGGAATTGCTTTCAACTGGAAAATGCTGCCATCATCTGGTTTACAACATGTGATTATGTTGCCAAAAACGAACCGTGCTAAAATCGGTCCGAGGCAAATTGTCATAAAAAAGGATGCTGTACACAGTCTTTTTGGTACTTAGAAACAATTATATGTAACAGTATAAAAAATCGTGTTTCATGTTACTCCCAAGCATTGCTTTTTCATACAGTGCTCAAAATTCCTTCTACTGGAATAAGGCTTACACAAAAATATCGATATCTCCGTTAAAAATGGACGGATTTTAACAATCTATGGCTTGTTGGATAGGTATTACCGAGCGAAATCTAAGTCTGGAAACATATTCTGTTTTCAAGGTCAAATGTGACAGATACTGTCAAAAAACTGAAAATTTTGACATAAAACTCAAAAAGTAAACATCCGATCTCAAAACCATTCAATAGCGTTCTGGGTGACGGGGAGACCTTTCATTTGCGACTAGTTTGATCAAAATCGGTCCAGCCATCTCTGAGATCTCGAACTCTTAGTTGACAACACACATACAGACACACACATACACACACACACACACACACACAGACATTTGCTCAGTTCGTCGAGCTGAATCGATTGGTATATGTCATTCGGCCCTCCGGGCCTCGGAAAAAATTTCGAAAGTTTGAGCGAATTCTATACCTATTTTTTATATATATAAAAACGTGATTAATCCACCTAGCAGTGAGATGATACCTTTTTTTATCAATCCGATTGTGTTTTTTGCATGAATATTCTTCGGTGTTTAAGTTTTCATTATATTATTTTACTGACCGTCGTTTTAAGCGACAATTTGAGATTGTAATCACTCATTACTCTGTAATGTCGAAACTGCAAATACAATCGAATTTAAATCTAGAAGTGTGATAATCGATTAAACATGCCATGATATGTAAGTTCCACTTTAGAGTTTACGGTAATTTAAGGTACTTCCAGAGACGGTATTCAGGAACCAGCATAACCCAAAGCGATTCGTATGGCCATATGACGAACAAATTACAGTTTTGAGTACAACTTTGAAGCTTAATTGGATAAAATTCATTAATTTTTGTATGTATGTATAAAATTAATTAATTTTGTATATAAGTTCAATTCAATTTGAATTTTTGTTTCTGAAATTTGATTAGGCTTTTTTGAGAAAACGATTGAGCTTTGAGAAACGATTTTATACTGGAACCGGAATTCTAAAATCGGTATGACCGAACTCAGATAAATGCACCTGAGAAGCTGTATAGTTTACATTTGTTTCAAAATATTTGAAAATCAGTGAAGACATCTTTGAGAAATCATAGCACGAATTAAATTTTTAGGTGCCTTCTGAATCGACAACTGAATACCACTAAAACTGAAAAAAGTTAATTTTTTTATCGACTATCCAAATCTGCTAACCCGATAAACCTGATTAATTTATGTGGAATAGATATTTTTATACTAATCACTCTGTATCCCCGAAACCGGAAGTTGGATCTGACTGAAGAGCAAGATGTTTTAAAGAATCATGAAACTTTTCATTTGCTTCTAGACGATTCTTAGATTTCATTTGAATCTTAGATCGGTTCAGCCATTTACGAGAAGAATGAGTTACACAATTTTGATTTCGTTTCATATATCATCCTGTAGTTCCGAAACCAGAGGTCGGAACCAAACATAATTCAGCAACTTTGTTTGGGAGCATACGAATTTTCGTATGAATCTGAATTTATAGAAAAGAAATTTTCAGAGAAAATTGAGTGAAATTATTTGTCACACACGCATTTGCTGATCTCGACGAACTGATTCGAATGGTATATGGATGTTATGTTCTTCCAGCATTTATTGCTGTTAGTAGTTTAAAACAATATAATTAAAAAAAATCTGCCATCATCTGGTTTATATATGTCGTATTCGAACGATTATGTTGCCAAAAACGAGCCGTGCTAAAATCGGTCCGAGGCAAATTGTCATGAAAAAGGATGCTGTACACAGTCTTTTTGGTACTTAGAAACAATTGTATGTAACAGAATAAAAAATCGTGTTTTCCGTTGCTCCCAAGCATTGCTTTGTCATACAGCGCTCAAAATTCCTACTGCTGGAATAGGGGGAAAAGTCGTTTACACAAAAATTTCGATATCTCCGTTAAAAATAGACGGATTTTAACAATCTATGGCTTGTTGAATAGGTATTATCGTGCGGAATCTAAGTCTGAAAACATATTCTGTTTTCAAGGTCAATTGTGACAGATACTGTCAAAAAACTGAAAATTTTGACATAAAACTTCGAATAACTCAAAAAGTAAACATCCGATCTCAAAACCATTCAATAGCGTTTTGGGTGACGGGGAGACCTTTCATTTGCGACTAGTTTGATCAAAATCGGTCCAGCCATCTCTGAGATCTCGACTTCTTAGTTGACAACACACATACAGACACACACACATACACACACACACACACAGACATTTGCTCAGTTCGTCGAGCTGAATCGATTGGTATATGTCATTCGGCCCTCCGGGCCTCGGAAAAATTTTCGAAAGTTTGAGCGAATTCTATACCTATTTTTTATATATATAAAAAAAGGTAAAAAAGGTAAGAAAGGAAGTTTTTTTCTTTACGCGATAGTATTGCAAATTTTTCTTTAGTTTCCTCGAATAAGAGCTGTGAATCAAGACTTCCCGGGACTTCAATATAGGATATTGTTGAAACATTCACTCGGGAAGTCTATTTATGTGTTGGACTAACAACCCTTCCCATTCCTTAGACGATCTACGTTCGGGCCTGGCCGGCGCCGGTACTGATCAATGAATTCTGGGATTACCAGAAGATGTACATTGAAGGATGATTTACCAGTCCCAGGTTGGATCATCTAGAAACCCCCTGTACAATTTCAGGTAATCCCGATCAGTAACGGAGTAGCAACCAGGGGTGATCGCTCAAGCTCAAGCTCGGTTAGACCCCTTCGTTACTTAAAAAAACGTGAAATCTAACCCGCTTTGTTGTCTGCAGGACGAATCAGACGGAGAAATTGACCTTCTTGGCAACGTCCCGAATCGAAAGGTTTGGATTACGCGCTGATTACTGAACCACACTCTTAGAACTAGATTTACCAAAAACAGCCTTTTGTTTCGATTATAGAGGTTTTAACCCTAAGATCATGCTCGTTTCGAGTCCGGAAATCATCCTGAATCGTTGTGCGAGGTTGAGAATCGAACCCAATTAGGAGACGTGAAATGTGATCATGCAAAGCCCATCCCAATCAACATCAATTTTTACGATAACTGTAAAAAGTTGCACTTAAAAGAATATTTTTCATTATTTTCGAGTACTACCTTTAAACCATTTAACTTGCGATAGTGTTTAAAATTGAAACAGTTTGTATTATATCTCAGTAACACTGCATCGAAAGCATTAACACGTAGTAATTACCATTCTTCTGACCAAATGACAATATTCTGGCATCACTGTACCAATTCAGTGTCTGGGGCAGTTGACAGTTGGTGTGACTGTTCAAGATCCGGATAAAATGGACGGTAATTATTGATTGGAGCAACGTGGATCGGAATGGCGATTATCTATATTTATTCCGCAAGTAATACTATAAATTCAATTATACATTTCTTTATTAAAATACCATTATTAATTAGCGCAAGAAGCAAATACGTTCGATCGTTAGTGAAACGTAACATTCCGAGGGAAGTGAAATTTTAGGAAGACTAAATGTAAGCAAATGAATTGAAAAGATATCTTACTTAAAAACTTGAATAAAATGAACTTTCAGCTTTGAGTTGCTGAGAAACGAATCACAACTCCGAAGAACCTTCATACCATCCCTCCGAATAGACAACATAGACTTACGGGGAAGTATGAGATAGGAGCTTGCGAGCACTTGGTCATCTCATCTTCGGACGAAGAAAGTTACAGCTCACAAGTTTAGCGAAGAAGAGACAAGAATATTATGAATATGGGTCCTGATTCGCTTGGAGTACAGATTGAAGGGGCGATGGCAGTTTGAATTTTAATACTGACCTCATTTTTCATAGCTACAAAGCTTCGAATAGAATCATAGAATCAGCACTGTTCAAAATAACAAAGTTGCAACGAAAAAAACGTGCAACTAATTATTCATCAGAAAATAAAAAATTCATAATTTACCATCATAATTTATCCGTTAAATACCCTACCACTTCGCGCGAATTCAGTAAGCGTCTGCAAGCGCCTCGAATTAATCATGGAAGAAACTTATTAATCGAACAAATCGATTTATTTCTGCCCTTCCATCGGCGACGGTGAGCAGCACCGTGGCCTTATTGGTATTCCGCTCGGTACCTTTGGTCACGGTCGGCAATTTCCAGAGTTGGCAGAATCAGAAAACCCATCAGCAGAACTTGATCCCAGCACACCACTACTGCCTACTACTTCTACTACTACACTAGTACCGCGTTGATACCAGGTTTAATAGGCTAGTGTTTTTTCTTCATTTAAGAACATTATAATCGTTAGGAACACCAACCCAGAGTCCCCAACGCTCGGTCGTTCGACGAGAACTGTGTTCATCACGACACAACCGCCTGTAAGCACCCCTCCACGAAACCGATCGATGATCGAGTGGCCAAGAACCAATCAGTGATGACCTTTCTTACGAACCACCGCTCGCACTCCGACGTCCACTTATTCTCTCAGTTTTACTTCATCTATTATAATTATGACCATTTATTTACAATATTTACTGATTACAAGTTCTTCACTGACGGCCGGTGCTGCGGCAACTCAGTGGTAACCCTTTCCAAGCGCGGAGATAGCTTCCGCTGTCGGTAATACGTATCCCAACGGCTATAACTTTGACCATTGGGACGCGGCGCAGGATAGCAAAAGCCAACCCGGAGAACGCGGTTCTCCGACAACCGATAACAGAACAAGCCACTACTGATCACTCAAATAGGACTGCTTCGGTTGAAAACAAATTGCCCGGAATTTCTGCGCTCTGTTCGCAGATCGCGCTTCAATTTTACCGCAATCAACAATCAATGGAAAATGTCATAAACACTTTGGTACCTGGTTTGCCTGGATCGGCTGCAACTCACGGAAATGGGACGCAATAAATGATCGACCTAACGAGCCGAGCAGAATGCTTCCATCAGGCGAACGACGCGATGCCACGTTGAAATTGATTGCCGTGCTGCAAGAAATACAACCCAGTAGACTAGGTAATAAACAATTATTCTGGAATGATGCTGTTCCGGCAGGAGTGTCATTCATCGGTCGGTAGGTTGAAACTTGCAATTTTCGTACGACTTGTGATTCGCACGTATTAAATTGATGCTTCAATAGAAAGTTAACAAGTTCAGTAACTTCGTAAATAATAATGAGAAGAACGGATGATTTTTTTTTCTTTCAGCCTGATATTTAAAAAAATTCAGTGTCACAGAAATAATACAGGCATTAACGGCAAACGACCCTACCGGGCTGTTCATGCTGTTGACGTAGGACACCACAACTATTGTCGAAATGACAGGTTATTTTTGTTTTGAATAATTTGAAGGTTTTTTCGGTTGTGTTTTTTTGTGAATCTCGACAAGAATTCCTGGAGAATGTTGGATGCCCTGAAAAGGAACGTTAAGTTTATTGGAGTTAGTGATGAGTTATGCTGTTCAAGATCATTAAAAATCAACTCAATTATCTTCAAAGTCTGTAAACCCGAAAAAAAGACTTAAGTTCTCTGTAAAGAATAATCGATTTAGAGAGCCATAAAAAAAAGACTGCGGCGATTTTAGAAATGAGCATGAACTTAGCGAGGCACCTCTCGCCGATGATAACGCAAATAGGTGAATTATTTGTTGCTAATTAGTTACGACAATTTTGAATTTGTTGCTCAATTTAATTTTTATTTTTTGAGTATTTCGCTAAGTTCATATGAAGTTAGCGAAGGCTCCTTTCAAATATGATTCAAAACAGATCGAAGCCCAGTGAATAATTTGTTGCTAATTAGTTACAGTAATTTTGAATTTGTTGCTCAATTATTTTTTTAGTTTTTTGAGTACTTCGCTAGGTTCATATAAGGTTAGCGAAGACCCCCTTTAAAATATGCTACAAAACAGATCGAAGCCCAATGAATAATTTGTTATTAATTTATTTAAAAGATATTTTTTATTCAGGCCTATTTGCGTACAAGCTTTACGTGGCCGATTGAGCCGATTTTTAAAATAAATTTTTTTTTCTGAGTTGGATCTCGTTGTCACCCTTTTTCTAGGGGGAGAGGAGCTTCCATTTTCCTCCTGCGAGGATTGAGGGGCACTTCGTTCGTGGTTCGTCTCGTCATCCATTGCCGCATCGATGGTATTGTTGTCAATTTCCGTCTTCTTTTCGTTGCTAGTTGCTGTAGATGCACCTTGTTGTATATTGGTTGCAATTGCTGGTTGGTTGGGTGGTAAGTTGTTAACTGCAGCCGGTGTACTTTGTTCTATAGAGGATACTGATGGTTTCGTTGAAGGGGATGCTTCATTGTTGTTGGCGGCTGTCATAGGTGTACTGGGGTTGCTTGGGGTTTGTGTGAAGGAAGCACCGTTGTCCTTTAGTGTAGTTGTCTCCTTGTCCAGTTTATCACATGGCTTACCGTAGTGAACAGCTCTTTGGCAATATTGACATGTGGCCATCTGATTGTCATAGGTAACAAGTGATTTGCACGGCATTCTTGTATCCTGACCGAACGTCACATAAGAAGGTATAGGCCTCCTCAAGCTCATGCGTAACAAACGTACGCCATTTAGAATACCGGGGAAAAATTCTTCCACTTTTCTTTTTCGATAGAGAGAATCTCTCCGTATTGGGACATAGTTTTGCGAATATAATAATCGGTGACGCTCGAGTGAAGATCATGCACACGCACTTCTATAGCACTATCTTCCATATATACTGGAATGTTGTACTTGATAGTTTCATGCTCCACATAGTGCACATTGTTATTGTCTTTCGCGAATTGAATTGCACCCAACTCTTTATAAAACTGGATGTAAACAACATTATTCGTCTTATTGCATTGAAGTAAATGCACACGTTTAATGTTAAAATGCATTTGCTCCTTAAGCAAACCTTCAAGTTCCCGTATCGAAGGTCGAATTTTGCACTGCCTAAAGTCAACAACAATTGTATTCTTTCGTGTCGGCGGTAGCTTTTGTTCACTGTTTTGGTTCACTCATTTCGAGGTCGTTCTATTGTTCACTACACAATACTGTACTTGGTTTCTTCTGTCCCGAACGTAACAAAATTTTGTTTTATCGACTGGCTTGGATGAGATGTAAAACCGAACTGTGTTATTAATTTGTTGCTAATTAGTTACAGTAATTTTGAATTTGTTGCTCAATTATTTTTTTAGTTTTTTGAGTACTTCGCTAAGTCCATATGAGCCCATTGAATAATTTGTTGCTTATTAGTTACGATAATTCTGTATTTGTTGCTCAATTATTTTTTATTTTTTTTGAGTACTTCGGTAAGTTCATATGAAGTTAGCGAAGCCCCTCTTTCAAATATGCTTCAAAACAAATCGTAGCCCAGTGAATAGTTTGTGGCTAATTAGTTACGATAATTTCGATTTTGTTGCTCATTTTTTTTCTTGAGTACTTCGCTAGGTACATATGAAGTTAGCGACGTACTCAAAAAATAAAAACAAAAATTGAGCAACAAATTCAAAATTACCGTAACTAATAAGCAACAAATTATTCACTGGGCTTCGATCTGTTTTGAAGCATATTTGAACGGGGGCCTTCGCAATAAATTCGAATTTAACGTAACTAATTAGCAACAAATTATTCACTGGGCTACGGTTTGTTTTCAAGCATAATTTGCTTTGCTAACTTCATATGAACTTAGCGAAGCACTCAAAAAAAATTTACAATTTGAGCAACAAATTCAAAATTTCTGTAACTAATTAGCAACAAATAAGCAACAAATAAGCAACAAATTATTCACCTATTTGCGTTATCATAGGCGAGAGGTGTTTCGCTAAGTTCATGTTCATATTTTAGAAGTTTGCACATGTTGCACGTTATTTTAAAATTCTGCTGAGTTTCAGACAAATCGGCAGTCCTGGCATCTCTGCCAACCTATGCGAAATACAAAGTCGACTCTGCGTCTGTGATTTTTAATTTCTGGCTTCATATGCTTCACTAAGCTTATGGTAAAGTTAACAAAACTTCCCTTCTATACAAGCTTGAAAACAAATCGAACCTAGTGAATGATTTGTTTCTCTTGAGAGTGTAAATTACGTAAATCGGTACGTTTTTTTCAGGTAAAAATCTTTTTCATGCGGGGGATACGTACCGCGTAGCTTTGATAATCCGCGTGAAAAACCCGCGGTAATTCGGAAATCCGCGTAAAAGAAACTGCAACTGATGTACCGCTTAAAAAAAACTGCGATGAGATTTCCGAACTCGAAATAATTTTTTTTTTAACTAAATGTCGTAGAAATGCATGAAACATCGAGATCAGACGCGATCTCAAAAAAAAAAATTTTTTTAAATCGACTTTGGGTCCTTGAAAAATATTTAGATTTCCGTTTTCGAAATTTTTTTCGATGCCAAATGTCTTAGAAATGCAATATAAACGTAATCTAAAAAAGAGATGACCTTAAAAAAAATTACGGGATAACACCAGACCTCGAGTTTTCTTTCCAAACCGGATAACTTGAAAAATTCGCGTAAAAAACCGCGTAAAAAACCGCATCGAAAACCATGTAAAACAGATCTCAGTGTATTTCAAAATAAAAAAAAGTTTAAAGATTAATCAAAATACCGTTCATCGCTAGTTACTGGTTTATCCCACCTCAGTAATCCGATGACCTGCCAGATCATGCTGCATCCGTCCGGAACAACCAGTAATCCGAAGGAGCAATGTCAGGAGAATACGGCGGGTGAGGCGTGTTTTGCATGACATGGGGCCGAGGAGAAAAACTTCTCAAACTTCTATTTGCAATCTACTTTTTAGGGTTTTCTAAGCAATATCAATCGATTTTTATCAAACGCAATCAGCCTAGTGTCGGAAAGCGACAGAAAGTTTAACCTTTTATACGATTTATCAAATAAATTGGAATAAAACAGGTTAAACTAGCTAGTACTGTCATTCCCGTTGCGTGTACTTAAATAGCAGAAATTTTCAACATAATATGGATGGGGCTACAACGTTTGGCATAAAGCCGTTTGGCATAATACCGTTTGGCATAACGACATTTGGCATAATGGTTATTTGGCATAATGGTTATTTGGCATAATGGTCATTTGGCATAACAGTCATTTGGCATAACAGATGAACATGCTGCTTAATAGAAATTGTTCTAATTTACTGCAATTTTGCAAGGTTCAATGCGGCTACGCCTCATCGTTTTTAATGACCTGCTGTCCGACCTCGCTGCCGCTCGTTCGGACTTAACTAAGGGATAGCTCCTAGCTTTGGGTAATCCGGGCAAACGCCCGCAACTAGACAGAGGTGATTTCTGCGGAGGCGCTGCCCCCCCGCAGTGGCCGGCGCTTCCGACGGCGGGTCCCCGGCGCACTCGCGGCCTTCGGCCGTCTCGACCTGAATCATCTATGACGAACAGAATATTGTGCTAGCACTAAGTGAGTTGCTTGTATAAAATGATAGTGTGCTATTTACTACAGAATTTTAAATATAAAAAAAATATGTAATAATGCTATTTCACCTAATATTATCGAACTATTTGGACCGAATATAAAATTCACATATTTCGTTCGAGTTTTCTTTGCACAACATAACTCGATCGAAACGCAAACGAAAATTTACAAATCCAATTATTATTATGACAAATGGCATTATGCCAAATGACCATTATGCCAAAAAACCATTATGCCAAATAACCATTATGCCAAATAGCGTTATGCCAAACGATATTATGCCAAATGACCTTATGAAAAACTGGCCGCCCCCAATATGGATCACTATTGATAGGTTGCATTGAATTTGCTTCAGGATTATAGATCAAATTTCAGCTGAATATTATAACAAGAAAAAATTGGGTAAAACGGTACAACGAGTTTTTTTGCTGTCAATAAAACTATATGCAAACAATTTGTCAGACTTCTTTTATAGCAGACGCATTCTATCCGGTCTACTGCAAATATATCGTTTTTTTGTTATACATTTAAACGCGAATAGAATCCGCTACAAAACCTGGGGTAAAATGAACATGATAGCGTTTTCTAATTACATGAAATCGATTTTGCAGATCATTTTACACCAAATAAACATCTTTTCATCCAATTTTCCTCTCTGTGCAATGGTTCATTTTTTAATATCTCTAGCACCACTGCTGCCAGTGGTCGTAATATGATTTTACTTTCTTTTATTATGCTGTAACGGTTGATCTGAGTTGTTTGATGTCTTCGCGATAGTTACTCAGCTTAGTATGAAGATTCTTTTAAAGTGACAAGTCATGTTTCAAAACTCACTGAAAAGTCTTACTTTTTAATTTGAATAAATAGGGTTTTTGTGTTCGACAATGTTTTAGAAAATCCAATAACTTTGTTAAAGACACAAAATCTCTATCTCATATAGTTTAGAAGATATGTACTATCATATTTTATGTAAACAATTTACATGACTTTATTTGTGTCTACTGTCTTTACTTTTTTGGCTTGTCACTTGAAAGGAATTTTCATACTAAGCTGAATAACTATCGCGAAGACATCAAACAACTCAGATCAACAGTTTTAGCATAATGAAGGAAAGTGAAATCATGTTACGGCCACTAGCAGCAGTGGTGCCAGATATATTTAGGAGTGAGCTATTATTTGGACCTTGTATCGGTTTTCCTTCAAACACTATTTCTACAAATGTCGAACTGTTTTCCAGTCTTCGAAAGCTTTCTTCCTCGTTAAATTTCGTAATAAAATTTTATATGCGCTGATTTTTAGAGTCAGTAGGGTAATCTTCAGTCGATTTTTGGTAAAATGGTACTTTCCCTATACTAAATCCCATAGAAACTTTAACCCTAGGGCGCGAAACGATCGTGTTAAAATTTTACATAGTTCTTATAGGGAACACGTAGAGAAACCCAAATGAAACACGGAAAGTTTGGTGGAGCTGAAGTCTAAATATTCCAGCACGTGTGTAAAGACAAATATAAAAATTAACTTTTTTTTGGAGGTAGATAGAAAGTTTTTGTTTTCGATAAAATTGTAGCTATCGTAATTTTTGTTAACTTTGCTGAAGTAAACGTTTCGCTAACTATAACCATTAACTAATTATTCGGTAGTACTATTAAAAGTGAAAAAAACCAGTTCTTTCATAATTCGCATAATTTCTAGAGAAATGGAATTGTATTTATATGGTTGATGGTTGAACCGATTCGAACTATCTTTGGCTCGTTTGAAAGTTACTCTTGGGATGTGTAATGAATTCAAAGATCAATTGGCAGTCACTTTCGGTTCCAAAGCTGTGATTGTATAAGTAACGTAATCGACAAAACGCGTTGATTTTTACCGTTCAATTTTCTCAGAGATGGTTGAACCGATTTCAACAAGCTTGTACTCGTTTGAAAGTTACCGTTGTGCAATTGATCAAGTTCGAAGATCAAATGGCTGTGACTTCTGGTTCCGGAGATATAATTGCATAACCGACAAAACGCATTTTTTCTTTCCGCACAATTTTCTCTGAGATGGCAGCGCTGATTTCAACAAGCTTGAGTTCGTTTGAAAGGTACTATTGGGTCATTGATCGAGCTCGAGGATCGAATTACTGTCTCTACCGGTGCCGAATGTGTAATGGTATAAGTGACGTATATTTTCTCGAATATGGATGAACCCATTATTTCGGATCAAGTGTCCAATATAATTCAAGTTCAATTGTTTTACTGCCAAATCAATCTGAAAGATTTCGTGCAAAAATTGAGCCCAAATTCGTGTCAGAAATTATTCTAATAAAATAATAACAAAAATGTTTTTATGAGGCAATGACAAGAGAAAGGCATTATCATACCACTAGGTGGATTAAGGGCTGAGGCCAGTAGGTCGCGTATAACCACGTGGCTCGCTCTGCGTAATACATTTCCCTCCATGCCTTTTCGCAAATGTGCAAAATAACTCTCGATGTGGCTGGGTGGCCAAGAAAGTTTTAATATTTTCGGTTACAAGTTTAACTACATCACTTAAAATCCAGCGAAGCTACCGCTTGTTTAGCAGCCTTGCTGAGCCGATTTTATTTCTCTCTCATGTTTCGTTACGTTACCAGGAAACAAGAACAGAAAAAATGGCGCCGCCATAGAAATCGACTTACCTTCACAAAAATAGCATTCACTTCATTTTTATCGCGACAACATCTATGTTTTCATGCACTAATCGCGTCGTAATTAAATTATCTAGCCATTGTCCGAATAGATTTTCGATCCATGCTTTTGAAGGCGAGATATTCAATGAACAAGTTGAAAGACGGCGTTTTCAGCTATGCAATTCTTCCTTCAGAAAAAAGACATTCCCGACCGCTAAAGTCCATTTTTTATATTCGGCACCGTTTCTAAGAAAATCAGATTTGAAGCGTGAAAACAGCCCTCTAAAACGCCCTAAAACACACTGGCCTCAGCCCTTAAGAATAGGTTTTTCACTAGCGTTTCACAAGTTCATATAAAGTTAACGAAGCACATTTATTGAATAAGCTAAAAATAAAATCCTTGAACACTGAGGTCTTGTTTTACGCGGGGGACGCACCACGTAATTTCGGAAATCGCAATACTAAAGAATTTTTTTTATGCCGAATATCTTAGAAACCCATGAAACGTTGAGAAATTGTTTAATCTCAGAATAAAAATTTTTTGGAAACAATGAATGACTTTGCGCAGAATATAACCACAAAACTGAAAAAATCTTTTTATGCCAAATGTCTTAGAAATGCATGAAACGTCCAAATCTAGTGTAATCTAACAATTTTTGTTTTAAAGTAGTCAGGGAACTTTTTTTAAGTATCAGAGAGTTAACCTAAAAAATTCTGGATATTACACGTAAAAAATTGCAAAAAAAAGCGTCAAAATAGACCTCAGTGTAAAAATTCATTGCTTCACTGAGTTTACCTTATGATCAAAAAAGAACCGGAATTTTCATTTTAAAATTCCCGCGCTTGTCCAATCGGTAAACTTTTATTCTCTCAACGTTGGCAACACTTTTATACACATTCTGTCAAACTTTGACGCATATCGAACGATTAGTTTTTGTTTGGCGTATATACAAAGAAGTTGAAAAGTTTTCGTGTGGCGATTTTTATAATGGATGAAAATTTAGAACAACGGCTCGCCTTCGAAGCGCCATTCGGTCGATTGTTGTGCGGTTTCGACGCCATATTCATAGATCCACACCTCATCACCAGTTATGATGCATTCGATGAATGTGAGGTCACTATCTGCGTTGGAAATCATCATCTCTTTGGCCACATCAACACGACGCTGTTTTTGAATGAAATTCAGCTTTTTTGGTACCAGCCGAGAAGCGACGCGTTTCAAACCCAAAACATCAGTTAAAATGTGTTCGGCTGATCCATAAGAGATGCCCAAAAACACAGCAATCTCTCTAATCGGTACAGAACGATTTTGCAACACGATTTGCTTTGCCGATTCAATGTTTTCTTCAGTAACAGATGTTGTTGGGCGGCCAGGGATCTCATCATGATCCAAGCTTGTACGACCACCTTTGAAGCGTTTATACCACTCGTATGCCTGTGTTTTTCCTAGACACGATTCACCAAAGGCCTTTTCTAACATTTTCAACGTTTCGGAACACTTAAATCCATTTTCAACACAAAATTTGATGCACGCACGTTGTTCTAAATTTTCATCCATTATAAAAATCGCCACACGAAAATTTTTCAACTTCTTTGTATAGACGCCAAACAAAAACTAATCGTACGATATGCGTCAAAATTTCACAGAATGTGTATAAAAGTGTTGCCAACGTTGAGAGAATAAAAGTTTACCGATTGGGCAAGAGCGGGAATTTTAGAATGAAAATTCCGGTTCTTTTTTGATCATAAGGTATATGAAGTTGAGGAAACATAATTTCTGAAACGTGCTTTAAACGAATCGCAACTCAGTGAACATTTTGTTGGTAATTTGTTGCCAATTAGTTACGGAGGTTTGGGTTTATTAATGAAGAAATGTTTTTGATGCCAAATGTCTTTGAAATGCACAAAACGTCAAGATCTGGTGTAATATTTTTTTTTTAATTCAATGTAAGAGAGTTGACTTGAAAAAATTTTGGGATAGCACCAGATCTCTTAGTTTCATGCATTTCTAAGACGAAACAAATTAACCGGATAACTTTGAAAATTCGCGTACAAAACCGCGTAACTTCGGAAATCCACGTAAAAAAGCCGCATAAACAAACCGTACAAAAACAACCGCGTTAAAAAAACCTCAGTGTGTCAGCAATATTACATTTAAACAATGATTGATAACATTAATTGGTCGGTTTCGTCATTTATACGATTATACGCTTCTCCGAAACTTGACCTGCCAACCATATGATCTTCGCACTTGATCTACAATCAAATATAGGTCTTGAACGAGCCTAAAATTACTGAGATCGGTTCATCCATATCGAGCGGGAATTAGTTTTGTCGTTTACATCATTTATAACATTATATCTCTGGAACCAGAACTGACTAATTAGAAACTAAATTTCACTGGTGATATTGCATGTACGTTGGATATTTCTCTCATTCTAAATTTTTTAACGTTAAGGATGCTACAGATAACAGAACAAAAACCTTCCCATCTACTATATTCTAAATCACGCTTCTCTGCGAATATACCAAGGCCAGTTTTCCGTTTACCGTTTTGTTGAAATATTTCCAAAATTATTTTTTTTCCGAATGAACGTCAAACACAACCTTCTGTGAAAGTGTATAGGAGTCAATGTTAGGTTCTGCTATTAGGATTTATTATGCTTGTCACTTTAGTGCTTGGGTGCAAATCGTAACCATTTCAAAGACCGCTTCATACGATCCATTTCTCTCCCTGCTTTCCTCCCGACCCGATCCAACCGGTCCCAAGAGCACGCACATACAAAGCGAACCGATATCGGAGAGGGAGCATTACTATTGCATGATTTGTTCCATTACGTCAAAGATTACTCAATTACTCAATTCGCTTTCTCATCTCATATGTTTCAGAACCCGCTGAAAAGTCACACGAGTGCGCAATTTCCAAACCACTGCTGGCCGATCACCGTCGATCACCCCGCCGGACGCCAGTGAAACTGATCCATCACCCCCGTGGGCACCCGGTGACAGCTCGCATTACCCGCAGCTGCATGCAACTCGCCGCTCAGCATCCAGCCGCAGCCGAAGCCGCAGCCGCAGGTTGGCCGGTGTGAACCATTGTGAACCTTTGGAGACTACACACTCCGTGACACTTCGTGCCAATCCATGCATCCGTGCTTATGTAAAGTGAAGTAATGGGCTCATAAAATAATTATTAAATCATCGATCGACGATTGACCATATAGCGGCTGGCTTCGGAGGCTAGAAGGAGAGGACCAGCAAAACAAAACCGAAACAAAAAAAAATAGCCAGCCAGAGTTGAAGTGCTTCTCCGGTTTGAGCTCTAACCAACGGAATGGCGAGTGCAGAATCGTGATCCAGGTGGAAAGTCCAAGTTTAGAGAATTAATGTGATAAATAACGCGGTGCGCTTTCGAGGCTGGCAAAGTTCAACCCCGTACCGTAAGCGTGGTCGATTAAGGGAGTTCCCTCCTTCGAGTACTTCGGGTGTCTCTTTCTCTCTGTGTGTGTGTGTGTGTTTGTGTCTGTTTGTGCGAGCTTACGGACACGTGCAGCAACGTCCAATGGTGGCGAGCAAAATTAGTCGTGTGAGTTATGGTTGCAGATTATAAATAATAAATAAATTGAGGTGTAATAAAGTAATAATACTAAATCTTGGTATCGTCGAAGTAAAGTGAAGAAAAAAAGAATAAATAGTTTGTGGATTGCCGATGCAAGTGCCGTGAATATTCTGTTGGATACCGACCGATCGTTTCCTCGAGCAATAGGAGAAAGAAGGTGCATCGGGAACTGATTTGTCTTCGAGAAAATTGAACTGTTTTGTGGATATTTGATCGTGATTTGGACCATGGGAAATCAGAATAAAAGGTATGAGTTTGTTTTTCGTCATGATATTCATTAACATTAGCGATAGTATTTTTCTGACACTCTTGGTTTTGATTAAACTAAGAGTTCAACCTGAAAAGAAACTACTATGAAATTTTTGAAACTGAACAATTCTATTTGAGTTCGAAGGTAGACTTTTTGTGTTTTTTCAACTCAAATTTTGCATAAGTTGTTACTTAATATTTTCACACCCTATCATTGTACAGTTCTAATTTTATTTTTAAACTGCTGTATCTTGAAAACAATAGCCTTTAGCAAAACTTTGGTTAACAACTTTTTTATTTGAAATTTAACGTATTTTTATAAAATTGTGTTAAATACTACCAAAAAACCTTCCAACAATTAAAAAAAAATCATATATTTTTGAGACTATAAATTTTTGCCGATTTTCGAACGGAGCCTCGGTGACCCGTTCTGTTGTATACCATTTGACTCAGCTCGACGAGATCGGAAAATGGCTGTGTGTGTGTGCACTTTTCAAAGATTTTTTACCGCTCAGTATACTCGGCGAGTACTGAACCGATTCCAACAAGTTTAGGCTCGTTTGAAAGCTACTATTGGACTATTAAGCAAGTTCGAAGATCAAAGGGCTGTCACTTCTGGTTCCGGAGATATAATGGTATAAGTGACGTAACATATAAAACGCGTTGTTTCCAAAATTTACACTACACAAGAATGGGTAGAACTTGATCGTGAATATCTCTTGTTATACCTTACGCAGCAATATATTTTTTTTCTCATCCCATCGGCAATATTATCAGTAATTTATGATGAAATTTTCAGTAGTTCAGTAGTTTGGTATAAACGAACATCAAAGAGGAAAACTCATGACGTCATGACGTTGAATGCCCGTAACTCAGAAACTTATTGATTGATTTCTTTATCTATCATCCGGTTCGGAAACATTCAACCCAAACACATATATATTTTATTCAAATATTAATTTCAAATTGAAAATAAATATTCTTCAAGATGATTTTTCGCTTTTTCTCTTACGTACAAAGAAAGGTAGCGGAAAAACTCGACTAATAAATATTGGAAAAAGTGTTATTGGTGACCGATTTTTGTTTCCGAAATCACAGATTGATAAGTGTCAAAAATTTCAAAACGTCTTCAAAAGTGACGCTGCAATAAACGAAAAACAAATTCTAAACTAGACTCAAAACCAAAATCTAAACTCAGTCCCTGGTCTCTCCCTAAATATATAATTATTTAGAAGGTCTCAGACATGTGTTACACAAATTACAAGACAGTAAACGTAATGAAATGTAACGCAATGTCAGTTCCAATGGAAAAGTTTAAAGTTTAACACCCGTAACATGCATTAGGTACATGAGCAATCTCCAGTAAAATTATTTTTTAATCTTTGGGCCCCTCCCGAAAAGAAATCCTGGGTACGGGCCTTAATAATGAATCAGACAAAAACGATTTATCGCACCATAATACCTTCGATTTGAAAAGTTCAATCTATCCATATCTGATAAATTTATGATAGCCTCATTTCGTAGTACTTTGATTACTTTCAACTTGGAACTATGAGCTGGGATTTGAAATTTGCAATGTAGAGTTTAAAGCAACCGACCCACATTATGAGATTTTCCATTTGAATCATTTTACATTGAATCAATTTAGGTAGATATCTAACAATAAAACCGGAATGAAAATTCAATTTTGATGGTTTTTGAACATTATTTGCTGGGCTTCTGGCAGCGGATATCGCAAACTAATGCGACTAGGCAATTGGTCGATAATCCATAAAAACTTGCTATTCGAATCGATGTTATATGCATTTCTTCTGATTTTTCACTGTCTTTCAAACGAATTTTTATTCTAATATATATTTACGAAAATCGATTGAGCCATCTCCGAGAAAATGAAGATCACATTTTAATCAAATATGCCCGCCAATATACACATACACATACACATACGACACACACCGACAAAAAATTCACTACTTCAAGCGAACTGATTCGAATGTTATTGGAAAGTCGGCCCTCTTGGCACAAAGAAGAAAAAACGGAAACTATCATTCATTAGTTAATTTCCTCAGATTCTATAAGGTAGTTTTGTTTCACTGAATTTAGTCATTTCCGTTCATTTACAACTTTTCTTCAATACCAAAAGAAAGCTTGCTCATAGCTATAAAATAGCCACTTTGTCATTCATATGCCGGTTGGAAGGAAACGACGAAAGAGGGAGCGAGAAGAGCGATAGATTATTTTTGTAGTAATATGGACTTACTCTAGTTATTATATGATGCCAATATATCCTTCCAACCTTAGTTGATTCTCATGCCCCGATGCAATCGTAGCGTATGTTGGCAATCCCAAAACTTCCCGGTTCGGAACCAGTCGCTTAACTGTGCATGACTTTTTTATGGCAAATCAAATCGCCTAAAGGTATGCAATTTCATCTCACTTGCGAAATCTATTTTTATAATTGCACGGTAAAGCCTTTCCCCCCAGAAAATTGGTAATAACAGCTGATAATTCGTACAAAATTTGTAACAAATTTAGATATAATATTGATTTTTACATATCAAGGTTTGTTACAATTTTGTTATCACCTAGGTTAAATTGAGATATAATTTTTGTTGTTTCAACTATTAACGAGGCCAAGATTATGACTAATTAAGATAGAAAAAACAAAACAACCCCAGATACAATTTTGTTTTCCCTTGATCGGGTAGTCACTTGAAGTTTTGCTTGCTCAATTTGTAGTGCCAAGAAGTCTACCTGCTTCATTGTCTTTAATGTGGACATTGAGCAAGTGCAACTGATTAGGCATAAACATCAACTCGATAACGCAAAACTCTCTCCTAACATAATGATGAATAGAGGGTGGGACGGTTCTCATTTAAGTTTTCAATTATCACCAGCGAGTTCAAATCGATTATTTCGACTGTTTGAAAAGTTGATCACTCGAAGGCCGCCCTCTCATTGAATTGTGAAAGATATTTTATTACTTCAAGAGATAAATTGACGGTGGATAAAACGAATGAAGGACGGGATTATGACCATTCGGTGTGACAGCGAAGGTTGTGTGTTAGAATGGGAATTTTACTGCAGTAGAGTGATCGTCAATGTATGCCACATTCGATTTCAATTGAATTGAATGAAGTTTTACAGCAGTGATTCGGTCTGTGTTTAAGAAAAACGTGCTTAATCCACCTAGAAAAGAACTTTTTTTACCTTTCGACTCAGTTCGTCGAGATCACAAAATGTGTGTGTGTGTGTGTATGTGTATGTGACAAATAATGTCACTCAATTTTCTCAGAGATGGCTGAACCGAATTTTACAAACTCAGATTCAAATGAAAGGCATGGGGCCATATAAAGTCCCCAAGTTTCACTTCGATCCGACCTCCGGTTCCGGAGTTACAGGGTGATATGCACCAAAACAAGGAAAAAAAACGTTTCTCAGAGATGGCGTGACCGGTTTTCACAATCATAGATTCAAATGAAAGGTCTCATGGCTTCAAATAA
This sequence comes from Malaya genurostris, assembly GCF_030247185.1. Taxonomy (NCBI): domain Eukaryota; kingdom Metazoa; phylum Arthropoda; class Insecta; order Diptera; family Culicidae; genus Malaya; species Malaya genurostris. The sequence continues at coordinate 72,969,024 of NC_080571.1, forward strand.
TTTTATTGAATTTCATTTGGATCCGACCTCCGGTTCCGGATTTACAAGAAAATATGCGCAAATTTATTCAAAACTGCGCATTCAATTTTCTCGGAAAATCTTCAACCAATTTCCACTAACTAAGAAGCAAATAAAAGGTTTTAGAATTCTTTAAAAAGTCCCCGAGCAGTTGATCCAGATCCAACTTCTGGTAGTAACCAGAACAGTAGTGCGATTAGTGAAAATTTACAATTTCATGAGTATTTTATAATATTTACTGCTAAATTCATCTATTAGGTGTACAACTTTGCTTCCGCCGTCTTTTTCCAAAATTTAAAGCCTAATTGCGAAAAAGTGCTTACAGATGTGTTATTCAAAGTATTGTCCGTCGCTAGCGACAACTTTCTCCCATCTTTCCGGAAATTTTCGAATCCCGGCTCGAAAACAGGAGTCCTTTTTTGACACTATCCATGAAGCAATCCATTTTTCCAATTCTTCGAAGGATTGAAAATGTTGATCTGCCAGGCCGTGTGCCATCGAACGGAATTGGTGGAAGTCAGAAGGGGCGACATCTGGGGAATACGGCGTGTGGGGCAAGACTTTCCATTTCAGCGTTTCCAGGTACTTTTTGACCCGTGAGGCCGAGCATTGTCGTGTTAGAGGATGACTTTGCCATGTCGCTCTTGATATTGTGGCCGCTTTTCTTTTAGCGCGCGACTAAGGCGCATCAGTTGCGTTCGGTATCGATCTCCTGTGATGGTTTCACCCGGTTTTAAGAGCTCGTAGTAAATTGTTATTCATCTTAGAAGGTTTTGTCGTGAATACGACTTACTTTACTATGGGGTGCCTTTTCAAAATTTACCCTCTGAGAGAGTGATAAGTTTTTGATCGTGAATATCTCTTGTTGTATCTAACGAATCAAGATAATTTTTGCTACATGCTATCGGAAATATGATCACAATTTTATGATAAAATTTTCAGTTTTGTGACATAATCTCAAATAATTCAAAATTAAACTTTTCTGAAATGTTTGGTATAAACGAGTACCAAAGAAGATAATTCATAAGGCGCGTTTGCCTTTCTCGTATTTTTAAAGCTCATAGCTCAGTGATCTGTGAAGGGATTTATATAATCTAACCACCAATAGAATCGAAACTTTTCAACTTAAACATGTATAGCAAAAGCATTGTAGTATTTCAATAGTACACTATTGAAAAACCTGTCTCATTTGACCCATGTCAACACCAGCCAATCAGAACGCGTTCTCAGGAAGAGAACAAAATATCTGCTGCTGTACAACAAATCCTTCGAGGAAAATGTTCCGAAAAGTAATGAATATCGTCGTGAGCTCCTCAGTTTGGTCCTTCTGAATGCTAGAAACGATTCTCAACAGCATATAGATATTTTCTTTTAATAAATTATGCGAATCCGAAATGAAATAATCGACACTAAAATTCGGTATGCGGCTATTTTTATAGCCGCTAGGACCGCCCATTAGTGAAAAAGCTACAAACGAAATCACGTAAAAAGAAGTCTCCTAGCAAAAATTGAACCAGTTTGGATTCTATCGCCACTGCGAGCAGATGTATTTTGTGTCGTTTGCAAAGCTAGTTTCGCTTCCGACAAGAGTGATTACGTCACAGCTGCCAGTCATTTTCATTGGTGAAAACACAACGGTGGAGAGCATCACACAAAATCAGCCGTTCTAATGGCTCTAAAAGTTTTCTAAAGAACTATTACGAATTGTTTTTCTCAAGTCTATGGTAAATATCCTCAGTTTAGTGCAAATCTAAAACAGTTTGGTTAGATTTGTGCACTTTTCGCTGTGGGAAATTCACAGTAATCGAGATCAAGTGAAGCTTACTTTGTTTTTGCTAAAAATGTGAAAAAGGGAAATGCTTGTATAATTCATACAATTGCTCAACTAATTGATATTCCGAGGTGTTAAGGAACATGTCAGTTGTTTTCGTATTCACGACATCCAGTTATGTCTCTGACATTACTCACCCGCCTTTTTCTCTTCCACAATCATGTTTGTCTTCGACATCGAAATCACCATTTTTAAAACGTTGAAACCACTCCCGACATGTTCTTTTACTCAGAGCTGCATCACCGTGAGTTTATGAAAGCATTCGATGCGCTTCAGTTGCATTTTTCTCGAATTGTAACAGAAAAGTAAAACTTCCCGCAAATGGCGAGAATTGGGCACATAAACAGACATTTTAGAGCGTGAATAATACGAAAGCAAGAACAACTGTCATTGAAATGGCATTGACAATTCGTTAGGCACTATACACACTCACTTTAAAGGCATTATCATCTATGTATTTTGACCAGCCTCAGTCGGTAGAGCCACTTATCGGAAAACGGCGGAAGCAAAGTTGTACACCTGATATTTGGCAGATTTTGTTCGTTAGTGAATATATAAAACTACTTTGGGACTACTATTCCCCGATTTCCGATTTCGAAAGCACCGATAATAGTGAAATGAAAATTTCCAAAACCGGAACTCACTTCGATTTCTTAGTTACGGTTAAACCTATTTCCTCAAATCTTGATTCAAATTATAGCTCTCTTTGTCTTCAAAGACACTATGCAATTTCATACAGATCCGATATCCGGTTCCGAAATTATAGGGTAATGAGTATCAAAACTTTCAAATTGTCTTAAAAAATGATACAAAATCGGTACGCATCGGTACGTGCTGGTACGGAAGAAGGAGAAAACACACCCGCCTAGCACACAGCGTGCTTTGTTCAATTTTGTATAGCGTGCAGGGTTGCCACATTTAAATCTATATTAACTTGACATAACTTTTTACAAATTGAAAAGGTGATGGAAGTTTATACCGAAGAAAGTTTTTGATTTTATTCAAGCTTCAAAAAATGAAACTTGACAGAATCTTCTAGTGATGTTTTTGAAAATATAAGTAATATGAGAAAGGCATCATTGCACCACTAGGTGGATTAAAAAAGGTTTTTTTCCTTGTATTTTCTTATAGTGAAATAATTCAAGAATATTCTGTGAAATTTTCAAACCTATCGGAGCAAAACTCTGGATGTTATGGGTTGCTTTGCTTATCTCATACTGAGAATAAATAGGAATTCGGCGCACAGGCCCAAGAGTTCTGCTTCGATTGACTTGAAAATTTGACAAAACATTTATGAAATGTTTTATTATGACAAAATACAAAGGAAAGATATGATTTTCTCGAAATTATTAGACCCTACGCGCTCCCCATAAAAATAAATTGTTTCCTTTGATTTTGTATGTATGTATGTATGTTTGAAGGCACCTTGAACTGATTACCAACGTATGCGCGTAGACTTACAGTAGATCCGAATTTGTTTATCAGATAGCTTTCATATATCTGCTGTTAAGAAGGCCAAAATGGGTTTTGAGGACACGGCGCCTTCCAGCAAGAACATCCGGCCATATAATAAAGAATTTCGCTGTACCAGCTTAAACCCGCCTGATGGTTTGTTTGTTAGAAGGGTGCATCTTACTCATTTCAGACCTTCAGGGAAAAACACAAAGCTTCCCCCACGTGACTCAGGTTGGCAATCCACTCCATCATCCAGTCATTCATTTGTAAGATACCCTGATGCACTCCATGCCCCTCCCCGTTGTCGATATACTTGAGCATAATACAATATAATACGATATAATATAATATAATATAATATAATATAATATAATATAATATAATATATTATAATATAATATAATATAATATAATATAATATAATATAATATAATATAATATAATATAATATAATATAATATGATATAATTCATTAAACATAACACAATATATCATAATATAATATAACATAATTTAATGCAATACGGTATACTACCAAGCTAGTACAAACTTTTTTAAAATACTGTGTAAAGCATACAAGTGAAAATCCGTTAAAAATCACCGAAGCACACGACTTTGCACGTATGAATGTCTGTTGGATATCTGTTCTCCGTGATATAACATAATATAAAATAATGTAATGTAATAATATATAACATAATATAACACAGTATAATATAATATAATATAATATAATATAATAACGCACATTATAATATAACATAATACAATATAACACAATACATATACTTGTAATGAAATATAATACAATATAATATGATATAATGCAATGCAGTATAATACCATACAACATAATATAACATAACAGAAGATACTATATGAAATAATATGCTATGATACAATGTATAACAGTTGATGTCGCAGTGTAAGTTATGCTCTTCTTTCGTCGCAGTACTGCAGGAAATATAATATTTCTTTGTTAATCATAATAATAATTATAATAATAGTAATAATAATAGAAATAGTAATGATAATAATAATAATAATAATAATAATAATAATAATAATAATAATAATTATAAAAACAACAATATATAATACAATGTAATATAATTCAATTCAATACATAGCAAATAAGCTTCAAACTACAAGCCATTTCGCACCCTCTCATTCTGCTACTAACCAGTCGACGCCGTTCTATTGACCAAATGACATCATAGACGCTCGGGGAGGCATGAGATAGGAACTTGTGAGGACTTAGTTATCTCACCATTTGACGACCAGTTGTTTCCTTTGATTTTGTAGGCAATAAACTTTAAACGCATTTTTTTCGAAATCAGATTTTGAAAGTCCTTGCCATTCAAAAACTTCTTTACCATTTTTTTTTCAATTTTGCACACATGTAAAATACCAGACCCCAACGTTATACTTTTAGGTTTTGGTTACTTTGGAAAGGTTTTACAGAAACAAAATGGTGGATTTTTTCGTGAAAACTTTTGACCATTTGTAACCATAAACAACCGCCAAAAATTCATAAAATTCAAGAAAAGCAAACAAAAACGTGGGGGTCCAGACAAACATCTACTATAACTATGCTACTTTGATTTGTTGACTTCTGAAGTGGACACCGCAAATCATGATTTCTAACAAAAACGTGCTCAAAAATACTCTTTAGTCGTCATATTTCTCAATATTCTTGCACGAAAAAATTGCGGAAAGTTGTTCGAATTATGCTTCGTATTATGTAAAATATTTGAATTTATTGTGTCGAACGATAGCCCTTAAAGAAATTCTTCAAAATAGTGTTTTTTTTTTCAACTACCCTCCCTTAAGTTTGTTAGGAAGCTAATGTTGGGTCATTGATCAAGTTTAAAGATCAAATTGCTGTAATTTCGGGTTCCGGAGGTATGATGGAATAATTGACGTAACCAACTAAACGCGTTTAAAGTTTGGAATATCAATAAATCGGAAGTCACCATTTTCGGTTTGGGAACGACCCCAAACATCATTTTCCAGCAGCAACATTTCTAATCCGTTCCAATAATATTCATATCTAAGGGTTTTCAATAAATCGGAAGCCGTCATTTTGGATTTCGGATTGACCCAAAACATCGTTTTCCGGACTCTACTTTTCAAACCTGTTCCGCAAAAACCCATGTTGTAGTGTTTTCCATTTACCACTTATGAAAAATTTTGCGTGTGTAAGAAAGCACAATGCAAATGATTTGCTTCTCTCAAGTATCATTCTTTTTATTCGTTGTGCATTTTCACTCACTCGGTCTATCACGAAATACAACGACAGGCTCAAATTTAGAGAAAAACAACTAATATTCTAATTAACTTGGAAACGTAGGTAATTCTGCGTAGCAGTGATATTTTACTCATACTCTTGTTTTCGTTTACGATTTTCACTTTTTTTTCGTGGTACGATTGAACGGCCTTCGTCGAGATGCGTAAGCAACCTTTCGGCTAGACATTAAGTCTCGGTCGCAAAAAAAAAAACAAAATAACAAATCACCAACAAATCCTATATCATCGACCGGGCAGTATTTTTTGTTTACCACCGCTGATAAGGCTGGTCTTTAAAATGGTATTAGCATACCAGTTTATTCGCGATAAGGCCACTTTGTAAAAACATCTCGTTAATTTTTTCGCTCCGACAGTTTTGGGTTACCGGCATCGGATTATCAAGTGGAATTTGCTTGTGTTTTTCGTTCGTCTCATTTTGTTTTTTGTTTTTTTGCCGGAATGACACGCAACCACGTATGATGATAGCCGCCCGCTCTGCTGCCCATTTGTTTACAACTCGTGAAAGGCAGTGAAAGAGGACCCAGTGAGATCAAGACTATTCAGGTTGGTTACCAGTGCCACACAAGTGGGGTCACCATCTCGGTTCCCATCGGGGCATTCGCGTGGAATTCTTCCTGGAACGCTAACGCACGCTATCGGGTCGGTCGGTCGCACGCTACGTTCCGAAGCGTGCTCCACTTGACATGGATTTACATAAACCAAGAACTGCACCATTTGCTTCGAAACGTCAGTCTGTCAGTACCGAAGAACGGTAGAATAGCCGCCGATGGTGAAGTGCATCGGTGAGCTTTTGCTCTTTGATGTGTTGTTTTTTGTTCGTGTGGGATTAATTCTGTTGCCGAGTGCTGTTCACTCCAAGTAGTCCTCGTAGTGTTTCAGAGCCGTATCGATAACCGGACGTTGAAGATTTTTGATTTTTCATTTCAATTAGTTTTGGAATGAATGGATTTATTGAATGATTTTTTTTTCAAGCGGGCATACCTTCAGATGTTCGGATGGTCTCCGGCGTCATTCAACTGAACCAGGCAAAATAATAAATCTGATTCTTTCAACAGGTTAGATCTGTTGGTTCCAGGGCAGCCAATCATTTCGATTTCCCATGTCATGTGCATCGGCTGAAATCGGATACACATACATAGGAAACGAAACAATGCAATGCAATGCCGCAATGATTACAAGCAGAAACTCACTCTGCCCACCGCCGCGAAGTGGTGATTTCCAGAGAAAGTTCAACATACGGCGACTATCGTGTTTCCTCCAGCACAGTCACGATCCTCACTTGTCATTTCAATTATCATTTACCGCCTGAATGGTCTGAAGCTGCAATCGTGCCGCGGCGGCCGAGAGGATGTATGCTCGATCTGTTTATGAGTCGATATATGAGAGTCGGTCGTTCATGTTATGCTTGCATTACTTTTCGAACCTCACTTTTTGATCCTGCTTCCTTATAGCATTCCCATTAATTTTCACCTCAAAGCTCGCACAATGGAAACCGTTATTATTTTCCATTTTATCGTAAATTGTTTTATTTTAACACGTGAGGAACGTGAATACTGTTAGACGGCCTCTTCCCATGTTCCGTGATCAACGCTATGAGTTTTGATGCCAACTGCGATGTTTTATGTAATATAGTAAGCTATACAATTTAGACACTCCCTAAAATCGGTTAGAACCATGCAATAATTCAAGGATTATTCTAAGTTTAAAATAATGATGAACAACGGCTTTTACCACACTGGGTAATAAACAATAGAATATGCTTCAAATTCCAGAGTTTAAAATCAAGAAATCCTTCTCATGAAATCATGACTATTATTCATAATAATACGATCAAACTGATCTGTGTCATGAACATTAATACTTTTTTCATGAAAATAATCATTTTTTAACGGAATGTCATTTGCTTGACATTCGTAGCTCCTATTTTTTCTTGGATATCGCCTTGAATCTTCCGAATCATTGTTTTCATAACTTGCGATCAGTAAGTCATTTTTTATGCATAGAGAAAACCTCTGTCTTTGGCGCTTCGAAAAAAAAGTGAGATGGTAATATCAGAGACATGACTGGATGACGTGTGTGCAAAAAAAACTCAAAAGCTTTTTCAACACATCCGAATGTCGAAGTCGCATGTATTAGTAGATCAAAAATGCAATCTGCTAATTTATTCTTATATTTAAAAATCCACAACAAATCGTTTTTAGCCATCTAGGATGTTTACATTTAAGTTGGGAATTAATATGACACTAATTTCAATAGCTTACTTGTCAAACTCGTCTCGAAAATAGTAATTCTAAAATAATAATTATTGATATCCACTTGCCGAGTGTGGACAAAAAGTATCTAAATTCCTTCAAAGCTGAGTGATAAATGGTAAAAAAATGGATATTTTTAGTGAACATCTTACACGCCTGTTGTAATTTCATATAAAAAAATCTTGTTTGTAAACAATTCAGTTTTTTTTATAAAATGGTACATAGTTGGAATCAGTTAGATGAGGTATGAAGTTATCATGCCAACAGTATGAAAAATTTCGTGATAGAAGAGAAAATCAATTGTAAGGGCAATTTGGTTAAAAATTGAACATAATTAGTGTCCGTTATACTGGTGAAAAAAACATGTCGTAAGCCCACCGCTCTCAACCACTGAAAATACTAGCTTTTTCTACGTGTCACTTTTGAACGATACGCCTTGTGCGATGATTCGTTCAATTCATGCGGTTGAAATTTTGCGCGCCTTAGTTTGGCACAGAATTTCACCTTAATGCTTGTTCATACCAAACATTTACGAAAACTTCAATTTTCAGTTATTCGCTGTTGTCTTATACTACTGAAAATTTTACCATACATTGCTGACCATATTCCCGACGATATGGAGAAACGATATTCGCAATTAAGTTCTACTCATTCTTGTACTGGGTAAATTTTGAAAAGGCGATGAGTGCCATTAACGCAAAGCGCATCAAAGCCGTGTTCTTTTGCACATCCCCTAATAGATTAAAAATGAACTAAATCTGAATACATTTCAAAGTCGGTATGGTTTGTCAACCGTCGGTGGCGTTACTTTGTTTTCGCACAATCCTGGTTTGTCTTTACACGGAAAGACCGAAATTAGCATTTTGGCGAAAAAATTAGTTGATTTTCTGATTTTAGTTAGTTATTTTTTGAGACAACTAAAAAAATCTTACTTTTGCTAATTTAGATTTTTTAATTCTAATTTTCTTAATAATAATAAAATATTTGTTGAAATGGCTATTTTTTTAGTTGAATTCACCAATTAAACGTGCTGTCATTTCTTAGCTAAGGCACGCTTCATATCCATTCAACTAATTTTTTAGTTGAGTTAGAGAAATAAAACGTTGTTTTCAACCAACATAAATGGTTGAATTGGTTTCTGCAATTAGCAGCTATATGGCGCTCGTTAACACCATAACGACTACTAGCCACTAGATGGCACACTACTACCGAAAAAAATTTCAGTCGCGGTTATCTTTTCTATATTTGCAGGTATAAATACGATGTTGTATTGGAGAAAAAGACATAAGCGAAACATAAACTTCTTTTTGAAAATTTTACTTCTAAATCGCTGTTTTCTTCATTCGACTTCGCGAAATCGACTCTCTCACTGAAAACTTTGAGCACTCGGCAAACAAAAACCGAATACAAGTAGTACACCGGACGGCGTAGCCCGGAATGAGAAGATACAAAAAAAAACATCATTTGACGTGTACAATTAGAGTGCAACATTCGAAACTCACTTCACTGTTTCGCGTTAAAACATTATTACCCACAATCGCTTTAACTGCGCACAAATTCTGAATAAATACACTTTCCACTAACAGTTTACGTCATTTTTACATATCGGTTTAGAAAATTATATAGGGATATCGTAACACATGCAAAAAACATCTAAACAATTTGCGAGCAGTTTCAACAAGACGGTCCCTTTTAGCTTTTTAATGGTTTGTTTTGCTTTGACACTGCTGTCCTTCAGTAATGACGGTGATAGATAAATAGAATCAAAGTTTCTGATTTTAATAACGAAATTAGTTGTCAATGAGAATTTCGTGTTGGATTGAAATATTGCTGGTTTGTGTCCAGAATATTCGCCAACTAAACACTTTCTCTAAAAATAAGAGTTTTTTTCAGCACAGTAAATTCTAAATTTTAACTAATTTTATAGTTATTTTGGAAATTTTGTTGTTAAAATCAACTAATTCAAAAACAGTAATACGAATTAGGCGCAGAGCTAATTTCGGTCGTTCCGTGTAGTCTTTACGTCAAACGAAATTGAAGCAAAATGGTTTCGAGTTATCAAACACAACAAGTTGCGGAAACAATGTAAAATGGAGGAGCATTGAGATCTGGATCTTGCAAGAAGATAACGATCCCAATCTGTACTGAATGAAAACCGGCTAAATACATTATGACACTTGATTGGCCTTCTTAATCGCCTGTTGCAAATCCTATCAAGCAAAAGCTCTGTGGACAACGTTTTTATACTTTAAAGCAACTCTCTCGCTGAAAATTCTACTTATTTGGAAAGCACCTTCCCTCGGGTATACCTAAAGTGGAAAGTATGCCTCGGAGGTGCCAAGCAATAATTGATGCTATTGGTGATTGGACTCGCTATTAAACTGAAAGCGCGTTACTTCAGAATATTTTTAATGTTTGTTCAGGTCCAAATTTATTATTAAATTGGTTATAGCATGCAAAATCCAACAATTCGGGCAGGTTTATGAATAGGTAAATATAGGGTGATTTTTTAAGAGCTTGAGAACTTTTTTAAACAATAAAACGCATAAAATTTGCAAAATCTCATCGGTTCTTTATTTTAAACGTTAGATTGGTACATGACATTTACTTTTTAAAGATAATTTCATTTAAATGTTGACCGCGGCTGCGTCTTAGGTGGTCCATTCGGAAAGTCCAATTTTGGGCAACTTTTTCGAGCATTTCGGCCGGAATAGCCCGAATTTCTTCGGAAATGTTGTCTTCCAAAGCTGGAATAGTTACTGGCTTATTTCTGTAGACTTTAGACTTGACGTAGCCCCACAAAAAATAGTCTAAAGGCGTCAAATCGCATGATCTTGGTGGCCAACTTACCGGTCCATTTCTTGAGATGAATTGTTCTCCGAAGTTTTCCCTCAAAATGGCCATAGAATCGCGAGCTGTGTGGCATGTAGCGCCATCTTGTTGAAACCACATGTCAACCAAGTTCAGTTCTTCCATTTTTGGCAACAAAAAGTTTGTTAGCATCGAACGATAGCGATCGCCATTCACTGTAACGTTGCGTCCAACAGCATCTTTGAAAAAATACGGTCCAATGATTCCACCAGCGTACAAACCACACCAAACAGTGCATTTTTCGGGATGCATGGGCAGTTCTTGAACGGCTTCTGGTTGCTCTTCACTCCAAATGCGGCAATTTTGCTTATTTACGTAGCCATTCAACCAGAAATGAGCCTCATCGCTGAACAAAATTTGTCGATAAAAAAGCGGATTTTCCGAATGGACCACCTAAGACGCAGCCGCGGTCAACATTTAAATGAAATTATCTTCAAAAAGTAAATGTCATGTACCAATCTAACGTTTAAAATAAAGAACCGATGAGATTTTGCAAATTTTATGCGTTTTATTGTTTAAAAAAGTTCTCAAGCTCTTAAAAAATCACCCTGTAGTAGTCATTGAAATAATATGTTCACTGATTTTCTATCTTTTTACTAAAGTATACAAGGCTTGTCAGTTAATGAAGCGGATGTTTTTGGGTAGATGTTTCTGCAAACAGAAATTAGTTCACAGTCAAAACAGTTGCGTCTTTTTTCTTTTGCTGTAACATTACGTTCCAAAAAAACAATTGCTGTTTTGTCAATTTAATTAGATAAACATGTCGAAATTATAGCCAAGTAAAGAGCATTTGCTGGAAGCTTTAATTCATTACATTGTTTTCATGAAGTGCTGCTAAATTCCATCGAGTTTCGTGTTGAAGCTTATCGGTCGCTACTCGGGAAAATTGGTTGAAACAATTTAAAATTGAGGATTTCGATGTGAAAGACAAAGAACAAACAGGTCTAATATAACAATTTTGGACATCGAACTGCAAGGATTGTTGAACGAAGACAATGTTCAAGCCATTTCTGATCGTCGTCACACCATGGGAAAGATTCATCAGGTGAAAAACGGGTGCCTTATGAACTGAATGATAGACAGCAGACATTTTGCTTCTCAGCATGAAACAATGTTTTTTGAGTCAAATCGTGGCGTGGAGAATTGCATTTATTTTGAGAGTCTCACACGGATACTAATCCATTACCAGTGTTATGACCACGAAATTATGAAATTCATGAAGCATGTCTTCCCATGAGATCATGCGGATAATATCATTAATAATAGCGATTGTCTGATGAGAAGGGTGAATTGTTTCATGATTTTCATTACACTGAGGTCTCTTTTTACGAGGGGAAAAAGTAACTAAAGAAAAACTAAATAAATGCATAAAACGTCCAGATCTGGTGTGATCTAAAAAAAAATTTTTTTTGTAGAAATCGACTTTGAGAATTTATGACCGCGTAATTTCGAGAATCCGCGTAGAAAAAGCCGCAGGATGGAATAAATTTTTCATTTGATGTGTTAGAAATGCATGAAACGTCCAAATCTTGTGTAATCTCAAAAAAAATCTTTCTTTTAACATCGAATTTTTTATGCCAAATGTCTTGAAAATACATGACACGTCGAGATCTAGTGAAATCTGCATATATTTTTTCGAAAAAAATCGAAAATGTTTTGAAGTGTCAAAGAGTTGACTTGAAAAAAATCAGGATAACACCAGATATCGACGTTTCATGCATTTCTAAGACAAAATAGGAACATCGCGTAACTTGGGAAATCCGCATAAAAAACCGCGTAACTGCGGAAATCCACGTAAAATAAATTCTTAATCATAGTACCGGCATTTATATGCGTGCAAGCGCAGAAAGCCTAACGAAAAAGGTGTCTTGTACTACGAGCTCTTCATACCAGAGGAAACTGAAAATTCTATTGGCTACCGATAGCAAATGATGCAACGCCCTCACACACTCACGGCGAAAGCGGTCAAGAACTCAGATGAGAAGTTGTGCCCCACTCGTCATAATTCTCAGGTTTGGTCCTTACGGACTATCATTCGTTATTATTGATATCTCACGCTATTGCTGAGTACTAGTTATAAGGATGGATTGCTTCAATAGTTGAACAGTTCTTAAGGCGTGGCATTCGTTGGTGGAAAGATGAAAAAATCTGTTCTTATACGCCTAATGGACTATAATAACTTTCATTTGAATCAAAGTTTGTGAATATTGGTTTAATATATGTGACAATATTTTCGTATTATAGGTACATATCACCTTGTAATCCCAAAACCAGCAACCGTTTCTAAAAAATTTCAAGAACTTTCTATGGGACCTTAGGACCTTTTATTTAAATTCAAGTTCGGGAAAATCGGCTCGGCCATCTTCAAGAAAATTGAGATTATTATCACTTTTTTTGGTGCATATCACGCTGCAATGAAATTCAGTAGCTTTGTATGGGACCATAAGACCCTAAACTTGAATCTAATGTTGTGAGGATGTGATCTCCGTGATACCTAAATCACAATATTTGCCAAACTCATACAAACGGAGAAATTTTCTAATCTTGATGAACTGATTCGACTGGTATATGATACTCGGTCGTGAGTTCAAAAGCCGGTTTTCGCAGTGATTGCATAACCTTTCTATATGAGAAATGCAAAAATTCTTGGCATTCGAAACCAACTACTTAGAATAAAGTGTCTTGAGCTTACTACTTACTATCAATATATGTTTTTATTCAAAATATCCTGCATTATTAATCGACACACTAGCATTTTCGCAAATATTGGATATGTTTTGGCTCTTCTCAAGAAATAATCTTATGCTCTATCACTGTTCTAATTCTTGCCAGTTCGTCAGCCCATTCATTTCCAGTACTATCGTAATGACCGGATATCCATAGGAGAATTTGTTAAACTGAGCCGTTCGAGTGGAGTTCGAGACAAGTGATTGCTATGTCAATAATTACAAAATAAACATTTTTAAACGCTGTTTGAACAGAAATAAACTCGTTCACTCAAGGGACCTTGTTGGAACGATGCCTGTACTCTACAGAGAATGGCCAAAATATCTGCATGAAAAAGGGGGAACAGAGGTATTTTGGCCCACTTTGTAAAAATATCTACCAAATGTTGTAATATTTTTGAAAAACCCTTCCGCAATTTAATGTGATTAGCTTCAAATTGATGCAACATGGGTTACTTAACATCGATTAAATCCATAAAGTTTGTTAGGTGGGCCTCAATATATGAAGTGGCCAAAATACCTCTGTTACCCTACGGGTCAGCAATCACCTACTGGAGAAGATTACTCTACCCTCGTTCCACGGCAATAGATAGCAGCACCGACTTGAACAATACTCATCACTGTCAGTGTAATAAGTTTCATAGTCTTTCTTCTGAGTTCACGTTAACGAGGATACGAATGAATATCTAAACTCGTACCTAATAGTTAATATATTGTGTTAATTGTGCAAGATTTCATTTCTTTACTTCCAGAAAGCTAAAGTACGATGAATTCACGACACATTCATTTTAATACACAAATTTATAAGACGGCATAAGGGAGTACAAAATTGTTCGCTTGCAGAAGTACACCCGGTACGAATTGAAATAGAAACCTTTGCTCGAAGAAGCTAAAGGCAATAAATAAGATATGTTGTTGAAAAACTCTTTGTACTTTCGGAAAACTGCTTTTTCACAAAACATGTTCATTTTTGTTTATTTTGTATAGCGCAATTAAATACAGATGCACTGAAACAGTGTAGCTAAACTTTCTAATATATAACAACAAATCAAAAACTCAGAATGTATGCAATTTTCCATCAAACATCGACAAAATATTGATCAAAATTAATATTTCAATATGAAACAATGCTTTACATTTGTTGGAGCATATATTATTGGAAAAATAAAATTATTGGTAATGAAGTTGTAAACGCCTCTTTGATAAACTGGTTGCACTGATCTTATAAATTCGGTGGAATCAGCAGATGTAGTACCGGCTGCATCACATGAGTGTAGGTGTCCCATTCTGTAATGGAAAAAAGTATCACACCATCAAAGTTATCAGCTGGTAGCACCTTTTTTGTCAAATTATTCTGGAACACTTTTCATCAGGTTAAGATCATACTTATTTTTTATTAACACGGTTCCTGATGAGAGTTTAAAAAGTACTCTGTCATTTTTTTTTTGAGAAAAAATTTAAAAAAAATGTCAGCTTGTCTGTAAAAAAACGTGCTTAGTCCACCTAGCAGTGAGATGATACCTTTTTTATCAATCGGTATGTATTTTTCGCGTGAAAATTCTTCGTTGTGTTCAGTTTTCATGAAATTATTTTAATGACCGTCGTTTTATATGATTTGTAATTAAAATTTTGGAACTGCAAGACGAATCGATGATAGAAATTGTATGAAACCTACGAATTATTCCTTTCAATCTAATCGTGTGACAATCGATTAAGCATTTCTAAGTTGTAGAAGTCCTCTTTAAAGTTTTTGTCATTATGTATGGTACTTCCAGAAGCGGTATTCAGAGACCAGCATAACACAAATTAGCTCGTTTGTCCACGAATTAGTATGAGTAATAAATTGAAATGGTTTTAAGCCCAACTTTGAAGATTTTTTGGTATAGTCAACTTCTATGACGGTTTGAGTTTCAAAAACTCTTAACCCTGTAATTTCAAAATTGAAAGTAGGACCCGGAACAAATTCACCAATTTTGTATGGGACCATAAATTTATTTTAATTTGAATTTTTGTTTATTAAATTCGTTTTGGCCTTCTTTTAGCTTCTTAATTCCCGATACTTTCGGAAACGGAATTTCGGAAATCGGTGTAGCCGAAGTCAGTTAAAATCGCCTAATGGATTGTTAATCATTTCATTAGATTCTAAATTTGTGAAAATCAGTGTAGCCTTTCTTAGAGAAATCGTAGTGCGTTCCACATAAAATTTTTTGGTACTTCGCAAACCAAATACCTATCCCTTTTTTTAACCATTTATGAGTCCACAGTACGCACGATTTCCTGCTGAAATACGTCTCGGAATTTCTCTGCTAGTATCATAATCGGCGGTCACCAGTGAGCCTAAATACACGAACTCGTCAACCACCTCGGTATCGTCGCCGTCTGTCAATATTTGTCAATATTTGTGGTGGGAGGCGTAATGTTTCTTCTTTAGAGACTCTTCCTCTCATGTATTTTTTTTTGACTCATTTATGGCCAGTCCGATACGCCTAGCCTCAGCTTTCAGTCCGATGTATAATTCCGTCATCTTCTCAAGGTTACGTGCCACAATATCAATATCGTCAGCGAAGTCAAAAAGTTGTACGGACTTTCGGAAGATTGTGCCACTCGTGTCAATCCTCGCTCTTCGAATCACACCTTCCAAGGCAATATTGAACAAAATACAAGAGAGTCCATCACCTTGCCGCAGCCCTCTCCGAGATTCAAATGTACTCGAGAGCGTCCCAGATACTCAGACGTAGCACATCACTTTATCCATCGTTGCTTTGACCAATCGCGTCAGTTTATCCGGGAAATCGTATTCGTGCATTATTTCCGGTACTTCCGGAACCGGGAACTGAGAACCGTCATAGCTGAGTTCGGTTCGATAGACAATCAACTAACCCAACCTACAAATGGAAACAATTTTGTGCCAAATTTAAAAGATTGTTCCTTTTTTTGAACCATCGCTCTAAATAACGCGTTGCAATTTCATATGCACTTAACCCTGTGTTTCCGGAACCGGTAGTCGGATCTGGATACTTATGGGAATCTGAGACCTTTCATTTGAATCTGAAATTGTAAAAATTGGTCCAGCCGTTTCCGAGAAATTGAAGCGGTTTTCGGTTTGAAGTACACAATCACTTTCGGAACCGGGAACGAAGATCCGGTATACCCAAAATCAGTGCATTTGGTCATCAAATAACCAAATCTGTTCGATTGAGAAGTCGTACGGCTAGTTGAAAGTATTTTGCTCGATTTTCAGTGTTATGTATAAAAACATGCTCTTGAAAAATGACATTTTTTACTTATCAGCCTGTAATTCCGGAATCGGAAGTCGTATCCGGAGGAAATTTGATAGGGCTATATGGGATTTTAAGACCTTTCATTTGAATCTTGTAAAAATTGGATAAGCGATCTTTAAGAAAAATTGTTTTCGGGTATTTTAGATTACCATATTTTTTCACTTTTTTCTTTGACTTCAAAATACCCATTCTAGTATAGTTAACCAAAGGTAACGAATATAGAGAAAAAATCGACTTGTAGCTAAAATGATCAATGGTTTAAATTGAATCATAAAATTTCACAAAAAAATTTCAATGAAGTATACTTCATTGTGAGCTTCTTAACGGATATCAATAAAAATTTCCCAAGAAGCTGCACAATCGATTGTTAATGTTCCTAACAGTTTGAATAACAATAGTTTATATACCTACAACATTCTGGTTCTACACTGAAGAAAATCCTTATACACCCAAACCTCCATTTACGTAACTTATATATATGTATATATGTATTAATATACGTACGCATGTGTGCAAATATTTGTATTTCTTAATACATATAAATATTGGTGAAGTAAAAGCGATCATTCATATGTATAAATATATACACATATATGCAGACATGTGAGTGTGTAAGCATACATACATACATATATAAGGTACGTAAATGAAGGTTTGAGTGTATTCGTTTCATGGACGTGCTTCTAGATCTGTGCATAGCACCGCCCTTACCACGATAATGCCTTTGGAGACGTTCGACTCATTCAATCGACCGGTCAAGGTTAATGGAGAGATGATTTTATTCATTCGAACAGTTAAAGCACGTTCACGTCATCGACGAATGGCAGGTGCGATACCATCATAGCATCAAATCTAACTGAAACTAACGATATTCGTGATTGCCGGACGCTCCTACGTTGGATAGGAGAGAAGGTCGTGAAGGTCAATTGGGTTGATTGTGATTTGCATCGTCCGATTGGTCGTCGCTTCAACATCTGGTGTCTGGTGATTTTTGCTGTGATAAAAATTCCATTGATCAGAAAAAAAAAACATTTTAATTTTGTCCTTTTTGCACTTGGAGGCAGTCTGTGTTTTGAATTCCACTCAAGAATTTTTCCAAGAAAGGCTTAATTTCTATTCAAAGTTTGACAGGGAAGCGCTCGATCAGCTCGATTCAACTTCCTGTCCAGAGTTGAACACACACACACACTTACACTGTTAATTGTATGCTTTGTGATGCTTTGCGAAACCGCCTTTCAAAAGCTATGTTTTGAAATTTCCAGTTCCCTTCAGAATGCCGGCGAGGAGCTACCGCAAAAAAAAAAAATGAATATAATCACCTTTTATCGAAAGCGAAAAGCAAATGGACCCGCCTTCTTCTTACGGAGCCGGGGCAGGCTTTGAATTGAAAGAAAAGTGAAAAGAAAACGGCCTCTAATTGACCATGACGTGCACTTAACTTAACGTGCTGCCAAAATGCATTTTACGTTGGTTTCATATTATTTGGCTGTTCTGATATGCAACGTCTGGGGTAGTGATCATAATCAAAATTTTTTTCTTTGCCTCTCACAACTTGGCGTGAGTTCAATGACCAGCCCCGGGTAATTGGCCTCAGTTAGGGGCTATCTCCAGTTCGTCCGTCCGGACGTTGACTGACAGCAGATGAAAATGTTCTTCAGAATATTATTTTTATTGGCAATCTGTTTTTTTTTTAGAATTTTCAACTACCAGAGCCAACTTGTTTGAACGGCCAACTACGAATCTTTTGGCAGCTTAAAATTACCTTATGGTCCGTGTGAACCTATTCATCGTAATTTTCCTTTGTTAGATTCATTAGCAATTTGGGGTGTTTTCAGATGATGATATGAAAATATTTAAAAAAAATCAATAACAAATTATATTGCCATAGAAAAAACTCGTCTGAATTTGTTAAGAAAATTATTGAGGAAAATCTGAAAAGGAGGCGAATATATTTTTTTTTAAATTTGGTGTCGTATTTCATTTTTGAACTGTTCAGTGCATTAGCAGTTCAAAATAAACTGCCATTTTTACCTAGTAGTTTAACTTAAAATAGTTAAACCGAAAAAAAGGTATTTTAGACTTAAATAGATCGTCTACTCCTGAAACATCAGAAAAGACGATAGTCTAAAAGCCGCTACTCAAATAAAGTAAAATTAGTGACTGTTTAACGGCTTAAGTTAAACTGCTGGGTGGAAATGGCAGTTTAATTGAAACTGTACGTGAACTGATAAGTTGAAGACGGAAAATGCTTTAGCTTGTTGAAATCGGTTGAGCCATCTCCGAGAAAAGTGAGCGTATAGAAAAAAGCAGAAGTATTAGCTATTTGATCTTCGAACTTGATTGAAAGTGAGCGTGTAGAGAAAAAGTGCGGTTTGGCGGTTACGTCACTTCTACGATTATGCCTCCGCAACCGGAAGTGTGAAATCCATGATCTTCAAATTTGTTCTAAAATCTAATAGTAGCTTTCCAATGAGCCTAGGTTTGTTGATATCCGTTCAGCGATCTTCGAGAAATTTGAGCGTATAGATAAAAAAGTAAATTGTCGATTACGTCACTTTTACAATCATATATCCGAAACCGGATGTGTCAGCCACCTGATTTTTTAACTTGATCCACGTATCAAAAGCATCAGAGAAGAAATATTCGAATGGTGCACACACATAAACACACACAGACATTTTCCGATCTCGTCGAACTGAGTCGAATGGTATATAACACTTCGAGGTCTTCGAAGCTCCGATCGAATGTTGGGTTTTCCAGCTTCTATTACTTTTTTATAGAGAAAGGTAAAAGCAAAACATGGGGAAAATATACTGTTTGCATTTTTCATCAAGATTTGATTTATCTCAAAACAAAAATTATTCAAGAAAGCGAGTTGAGGAAATTGAAGTTTGAATTCGAAATCGATTGTTTTTATGTCAGCTGTCCGCAAAATGCATTAACCATCGAGATATGTAATACTAGATCTCGAAAAAAGCTTATTGAAAATCTCTGGGACGTGGATCTTATTACGATTATTTTCGCATTTTAAAAACATCGGGTATCAAATATATTTTTCTTCGATTTCGGTTTTATATCTCTACTTTCAAAGAATTGCGTTTTTGCGAAGCTATGCGTTTTTTATGTGAATTTCCGAAGCTAAGTGGTGCATAACCTCCTCATAAAAAAGTCTTCAGTGTATTCCCGATGCTCGATTTGGGTTTAACAAAACAAACGTTAACGCTTCACATGTTTTACCTCTTTCGGTGAAATTGTACTCGGTGAAATCACCTTTTCGGTGAAATCACCTTTTCGGTGAAATCACCTTTTCGGTGAAATCACCTTTTCGGTGAAATCACCTTTTCGGTGAAATCACCTTTTCGGTGAAATCACCTTTTCGGTGAAATAACCTTTTCGGTGAAATCACCTTTTCGGTGAAATCACCTTTTCGGTGAAATCACCTTTTCGGTGAAATCACCTTTTCAGTGAAATCACCTTTTCGGTGGAATCACCTTTTCGGTGAAATCACCTTTTCGGTGAAATCACCTTTTCGGTGAAATCACCTTTTCGATGAAATCACCTTTTCGGTAAAATCACCTTTTCGGTGAAATCACCTTTTCGGTGAAATCACCTTTTTGGTGAAATCACCTTTTCGGTGAAATCACCTTTTCGGTTAAATCACTCTTTCGGCGAAATTGTGTTCCGGAGAAATGGCTCTCGGTAAAACGGCTTCTGGCGAAATAATTCTAAGTAGGAAGTAAGAATTGCATTTGGTGAAATGACCTTTTTGGTGAAATTGTTTTCGGTCAAATGGCATTTAACGTAATGGCTTCGGCGAAATGATGCGGACTCAAAAACGATGAATAAGTTTGCTAGTGCCTCGATGAAAAGGGGCCTGTGATGCTATTGAAGACACTCTCAAGCGAATGTCAAACGAAACAAGTCTTGCTCGCGTTTATTGAAACACCATAACAATCGCACGAGAGTCAAACAAACAGATAAAAATAGGGTAACGGTACCCTTATTTATCTCAGCTCCAGCGGTCATCTCATTTACAAAAATTCTTAGTTAGAAAGAGATCTGCTGTCTCTAGTTGATAGATTGTCTTCAAGGGTAAGATGAAAATAGAAGCCTTCGTATTGAGTTTTTGCGTCGCTATAACAGCAGTATTGTACAATTTTCGAAATATTTTCTTAGAGCTATTGTTTCTCAGAATCGGAGCAAAGATATTATATCCGATTTTATCATATTTTGTTGATTGAAAGCCCAGTTATCGATCAAATAATATGGCGACTCTACTAATTAATACGCTTTTGGCCTATTAGTGTCGATAAAGTAGACGTTAAAAGTTGAATATTGACGGTGACGGGTAAAGTGTGATCGGTAAGTTGATGTTTTCCACACAGCCCGCCTGAGTTCGATTCCCAACTCTGCACATAGGTTCGGAAAATTTTTCTGGTCCGAATATTCGAATGACCTAAAGGTTAAAGTATCTATAACCAAAAACAAACAATGAAAAAAAATAGTCAGTATGAAAATAATTCTTTGAAAAATATTGTATTGATGTGGTATGGAACTAAATAAATCAATAAATAAATGAGTGAAACAGAATATAATTTCCGGCTAAGCATTTTGTTCCCCTTCCTTTTTTTGACTCAGAGGGCCTAAAGTTGTGATACCATATTTATTTATTTAAGCAAAATCTCCTTACCACTTGGGTTTCATTGGATTGTATGATGATTATGACCTTAATTGATTCAGAAGACACTGAAAAAACCGGTTTGGACAAGAACACAGTTTTGGATAGAATATTGTGCTGTTTTGAAACAAAATTTAATCCTAATCGAAAGTGGTGTTAATTTCTTAAATTTTCTTTAAATTTTGATAATCAATTATTCCAGTTCAAAACTCGATTTTGTGATTTATAATATGCTTATTCGAAGTATAGACTTACTTTGTAACAACCGCTAATACAAAAATTCTTGGAAGATCTTTGTATGTATTCAAGTATGTATGTGTGTAGGTGACAAGTAATGTCACTCGATTTGTGCAAACTCAGATTCAAATGAAAGGTCTTATAGTCCCAAAGATTGCTATGGAATGTTATCCCGATCCGACTTCCGGTTCCGGAATCACAAGGCAATATGTGCAAATCAATGAGAAAATGCGCACTAAATATGCTCGGAAATTTATCAACCGATTGTTACTAACTAAGATGCAAATAAAAAGTCCTGAAATTCTTTAAAAGGTCCCCAAAAAGTTGAACGAGGTCCGACTTTCGGTTCCGGTATTACAGCGCGATAAGTGAAAAATTTTAAAATTCGTGAGTATTGTTTCGAAAGTGATGGCGAAACGAAGTACAAATTTATATAAAACTTGCTGGTAAATTCATCTAGTTGGCTGACATTGTTAGTCAGTGGATATATAAATCTACTTTGGAATTATTGGCCCTCGGTTTCCGCTTCCGAACTGGTAATAGTGAAGAAAAGCTCCAAAAACGGAACTCACTTCGATTTCTCAGTAACGATTGAACCGATTTTCACGAAACATGATTCAAATTAAAGCTCTCAGTGTCATAAAAAACATTGTGCAATTTCATCCAGATCCGACTTCCGATTCCAAAATTATAGAGCGATGAGTGTCAAAACTTTCAAACTGTCATACAAAACCGGTACGTGCTGGTACGGAAGAAGAAAACACCATCGCCTAGCTTTGTTCAGTTTTGTATAGTGTGCAGGGTTGTCACTAGGTGGATTTAAAAACAAGGTTTTGTATATGAGATGACTACTGGAGCTGAGAGGGTAATAGTGCATGTCCAGATTGAGTTTTGCTGGATCCTGAGATGTTTTATGATCATCACAGGTTCAGTTTTCAAAAAACAGAATAAATTTCGGAAGCGGCGGCCTCTTGCATACAAACCTGTAACCGCCTCGTTTGCCCGGTCTACTAAAAGCTAGATTTCTTTGCTTTAGTTAGGTCCGAACGAGCGGTAGCGAGGTCGGACAGCACATGAACCAAAACGATGTGGCGTATCCGCATTAAATATTTTTTCATTTTCACTTAATAAACGGAAAATACCACATACATTTGCCTGGTAGATACACCTATGCAATTGCATCGATGCTTAGTAGCTAATACTTAACAAATTTTCTTGGGAACTCAGTTCTAAGGTTCATGAATCAATCTTTATTTAAGAAGTACAATTGTAGGTCTACAATTTCAAGACGATTTCAGGATTCGGCAAAATGACCCTTTCGGTGAAATGGCTTTCGGCGAAATGGCATTCGGCAAAATGGCTTTCGGCGAAAAGATCCTGATCTAATTTTGTGCTAGGGCACATAACCGTTCTAAATATTTTTTTACGTTTCGTCTTTGACTCATCAGTGCCGAGCAGTTAAAATTGAATCGCTTATTGCGATACTCGGCATTTCCATTTTAACTGCTAAGCAGACGTAAAGTTTCTGCTATTTGCAGAACACTTATATTTTTTAACGGAGTGCAGTGTTTTCGTTCGGCACGTCCGTAAAGACATTGCACGTAAAAAAAATTAGAAAATGGTATTCTTGTATAAATCGACTCCAAATTTCTTGAATTGATTTTTTTTCATCGTGTAATTCAATTTTGATCTATTCCATTTTTTTTTATTTCAAAATTCGACTAATTTTGTAAGAAGCTCACATAGCATTGAAAGATTTGACGTTTGTTGATTATATCCGTTTTGATAAAATCGGTTTGGTATTTCTCAAAAGATATACTAGGCCAGTTTTGGAAGAGAAAACGGCATATGCCAAGTGGTTTTTTGTGACAGAGTCTACATTGCTTTGTTATGGCGTACCACTTTGACTAAACTTAAATTTACCTAAAATTTGAGGTAATCACTCGTTACCTAAAATTGGGGCGATGCACTTTAGTTGATTTGTGCCCGGGTTGGCGGTTCAATGCATAGGGCGCTGGTCTTACAAGCCAGTTGTCGTATGTTCGAGCCCCGATCTGGAAGTATTGTTATTGTCAGTAGGATCGTAGTACCAGACATGCAATGATCCTGTACGCTATGAATAGGCTGCGAATTCTGTTTAAACAGAGAGGCCAATTTCCAAAAAAGGAATGTAATGCCAAGAAAAAAAACTTTAGTTGATTTTGGGTAGGTTTTGATCCAAAACTAGGTATCGGCTGGTAAGAGTGTACATGCCCGGAAAGTGATTGAAATCTGGAAGATGAGTCAAGAAGAGCATGAAAATTCAAATTTCACTCACATTTAATATAAATTAATTTCAATCAATTACGAACTAATTTCAGCCTTGAACGTTTCTCTTAAAATTACTTACAGAAGTTTGATTTTGCATTCCATTATTTTGAAGGAACCTGTACCAACTCAGGAGTAACCAAATTCATTTTCGATCATGCAAAATGTTGTTTCGCTGTTTCGCAGCCCGGACCAATCCTTCTGTGTCCGAACTCTCTTGCTTAAAATCATAATAATTACATGTTGCAGGACTGCTTCTCGGTTCGATGGAACCACAGGCAAAACAGAAAAGTGAGAAACATGCGAGTTGAACGTTTTTTTTTTGCTTGGTCCGACGAATTCTACTTTTTTTTCTCGGTACTTGAAGCAAAATTATACATATTTCGTGACAAGGTCGATTTGGAGTTCAAGGCTACCAGTAACTTTGAGTGAAGTGCAAATTTTGAGCGTTTTCTATGCGTGTGGTGTTTCAGTTGGGCGTGATCATTTGATCGAAGTCTGTAATATTTGAGGCTCGACGATTTCAACTTAATCGCATCGCATCCAGCTTTTTACTATGAAAGTCACTGAGTGTGACATTCCGAGTAATGAACAAAGCTGATAACTGATCAGAAAGTGGCGCCAAATGACAAATAGAGGCGATTAACACGATCCCAGGGCCAACGACCGACCAACAGGCAGACAGAAAACTGAGTCTCGATCGGAGTACGATGAGAAACGGTTACTAATTAAATCGTTTCCCTCCAGATCGGCCTAATCCGATAAAGCTGCTTGCACATCACAAAGCAAATTTGAATACAAATCGGTTAGTCGGCCCGTTATAGATGCTTAAGTTTTTACGATGCAGACATTTTTTTTTGTTATTCGAAACCGTAGGTGTTGATTTTTCTTCCAAACCCGGCTTCGGTGAATGGGAATGCGATGCAATGTTATGTGAAAATAATTTTATATTGTGACAATCCACTTATGATGAATCGTTTCGGCGTGGTTTGTTTTGGTAAACATAGCGTAAACAACGGTGTTCTCTGAAACTGTGCCACGCAAATAACTAATCAAATATCTTTGATCAGTCTTTTTAGCTTTATCACATAGAAAGGAGACGAAATCACTTCGACTTATAAAAATATGCCTTAAGAGCCAAGTCTCAAGTTGAGCAGTGTGTGTTTGTTTGAAAAGGGAAAGTAATAATCGGCAAAAGCGATCTTTTCATGCAAGTCACCTGAAAACACGACTCTAAAACGCAACAGGAAGCTCACAATGCATACTGATCGGTAAAGAGAAGAGTGTAAAGATGAACTTTGGGCAGCTTCCCAGGCAGAAGTGAGATATGACCAGAGGTCGAAGAGATATCCCCTTCTACTTTTCTACTCTTCTATTTCTCTTTCACTCTACTATTCTTCTACTGTTTTACGTTTTTACTCTATTCTTTTTTCTTTTTTCTTCTATGTTCTTTTACTGTTCTGCTTTTCTAATTGTTTACACTTCTACTCTTCTTCTCTATTACGCTTCCACTCTTCTATACTTCTGCTTTTTTACTCTCATATTTTTTTTCTTTTTTCTACTTTTCTACTTTTAAAATTTTCTACTCTTTGCTGTTCTACTATTATACTATTCTACTCTTTCACTCTTTTTTTTTAAGCTTCTACTCTTCAAATGTTATACTTCTATACTATTTCACATTTTTATTCTTGTGTTCTTCTACTGATCTGTTCCTTTAAATTCCTATTGTTTTCTTCTTCTATTTTTAGAATATTACACCTTTCTGCTCTTAATTTCTTCCATTTTTTTACTTCACTCTTCATATACTCTTCTGCTATTCTACTCTGTTACTCTTGAACTCTTCAACTCCTTTATTTTTCTACTCTTCATCTCTTCTACCCGTCTTTTTGTCTACTCTTCTTCTCTTCAATTTTTCTACTTTTAAAATTTTTTACTCTTTTACTGTTCTACACTTCTATATTTTTACTCTTCTATTGTGTTATTTTTCTACTCTCCATTCTTTTACTCTTCAGTTATTGTTTCCTTTAGCTTGGTACTCTGCTCTGATTTTTCTCTTTAATTTTTCTACTCTTCTATTCTGCTATTCTTCTACTTTTCTACTCTTCTAGTTAGGATCATCATCTCTTACACTCTTTTTTTCTTATACTTTGCTACTCTTAACTCAATTAATTTTTTTTTGTCTTTCTACTCTACTATTCTTCTGCTTATCTACTCTTCTAATGTTCTACTATTTTTCGCTTCTATACTGCTACTTTTCTAATTATTTACTTTTCCATCCTTCGATTATTTAATTTTTCTTCTATTCTATTTATCTACCCTTCTGCTCTTCTTTTCTCCTACACTGTTTTTTTTAAACTCTTCTACTCCTTTACTATTCTACTCTTCTACTTATCTATTCTTCTAATTTTCTATTTTTATTTTAATTCCTTCTTTAGTTTTCTACTCTTCTACTAATCTACACTTCTGCTCTGTTACTTTCTGCTTCAATACTTACTTTTCTTTCACCTTTTCACCCTTCTAATATTCTATTTTTCTATTTATCTACCCTTCTAGTTTTCTTATCTTCACATTTGATACTCTTCTCTTCTTCTACTTTGCTAATCTTAAACCCTTCTACTCCTTAACTTTTTGATTTTTCTACTCCACTATTATTCTGCTCAACTACTCTTCTAATTTTCTACTTCTTTTCTCTTTTATACTTTTACTTTTCCAATCTTTTACTTTTCCACTCTTCATTTCGCATATTTTCTACTATTCTATTCGTCTACCCTTCTGCTCTTCTTCTCTATTACACTGTTGCTCTTAAACTCTTCTACTTCTTTACCATTCTACTCTTCTTTTATTCTATTCTTCCAATTTTCCATTTTTATTCTACTCTTCATCTTTTTTTTAAATTTTCTAATTCTTTTCTTCTTCTATTTTTCTAATATACACTGCTACTCTTTTGTTATATTATTTTCCCATTCTTCTACTCTTCTACTCTTCTTTTCTTCTGCTCTGTTACTTTTCTGCTCCTCTACTCTTTTTTGTTCTTTTATACTATTCTTATTTTGCATTCTTCCACTTATCTAATCTTTTAGTTTTATACTCTTCCTCTATTCTAATTTTATACCTTTCTACTCTTCATTTCTTTTATTTTTTTACTCTTGGATTGATCCACTCTTCTGCTTTTCTTTTTTTCTACCTATCTACCTCTAAGTTTCTACTTTTATTCCATTTTCTTTTTTATTCTTCTGCTGCTTTGGTATTTTATTATTATTTCATTCTGTAGAAGAACTACACTTCTATTTTCATACTACTCTATTTTTTTTTCTACTCTACATTTTCACACCCAAACGATCGATCAAAATAAGGTTAAAGCCGGGGATAGGTAAAAAGATTTGAAGAAAATTCCACTCTTTTACGCATTCACTGCACCACTCCTTTAATTTTTGAATTTCTTTCACTATTATACGTTTTTAATGTAATCTACTCTTTACTCCTCTATTGTTCTCTTCTGCTGTCCTTGGACTTTTCTACTTCTTAATTATCTACATTTCTACTTATCTACTCTTTTATATCCTTTTATTGCGTTGATCTTCAACTCTTCTACTCCTATACTGTTTTACTCCACTTTTTTACCTTTTCAGTCTTCTACTTATCTTCTCTTCTAATTTTTTACTTTACTTCTTTTCTATACTTTTACTCTGCAAATCTTTTACTGTTGTATTCTTTCATTATTCTCCTATTCTTCAGATTTTCTCCTCTTGTACTCTTCTGCTGTTCTACTCCTGTGCTCTCCTACTTTTTTATTGTTCTATAAATCTACTCTTCCGTTGTTCAAATCTTCACTTTCCCGGTATATCTGTCCTGTTACTATTAAGATTTTCAACTTCTTTACTTTACTACTCTTCTACTCTTCTATTCTGCTACTTTTCTATTATTCTAGTTTTATATTCATCCGCTATTCTAATTGTCAACTCTTGTATTCTTCTACTCTTCCAATTTTCTAAGCTTAGGCTGTTCTAATCTTTCACTTTTTGACTTTTTCATTTTCCTGCTCTTCTCCTCGTAATCTTGTCTACTCTTGTGCTCTTCTACTGTTCCACTTTTCGGCTGTTCTACTCTTCTGCTCTTCTACACTTTTAATGTTCTATTGTTTTACTCTTCCGTTGTTCAAATCTTTACTCTCTCGGTGTTCTACTCGTCTGATCTCCTACTCTTCTGTTCTTCTACCTCTTTACTGTCATTTTTTCTACTTTTATACTCTTGTACTTTATACTTTCGCCTTTTTACTTCTCTACTTTTCTACTTTTGGAAGGAATAATGAAATAAAAATAAACAATTATTTTGAGAAAAGAATATCAAGGATTTAACAATAGGCTATCAAAAATAAAATCTACATATGAAATATGTGAAATAAATTACAATAAATCAATAATAAGGATAGGTGGAAAATAATGAATGTTTATTTAAAAACTGATATACTAAGTGTGATTTAAAGAAATGATGAACTATAAAATACTAATCGGAAGGAATATAAGAGAAAATTGTGGAAAAGAACAGCGTACAGTGTCAAAAATTGTTATTTAAATTAAAAATGATCGGGGAAAAAATAGGAAAAAATAATGTCAAGTCAAACTTACATGGATTTATTTTCGATTTTTTCTATAACTGAGATATTCCGACGATGTGAGTAAAGTTGAAAATGTAAAATGAACAGTAACCAAATAACCGAAAATATAAACCAATATTTAAAGAATGTGAAAATACGAATAATGAAGAGCATTGGAAGAAAAATAAAACAAAATGAAGAAGATTATCATATAAAAGCGGCATAGTATTGTAACAGTCGGAATAATAATTCGAAGTTTTACGAGTATTAAAAAAAATTAAAAGGGTAAAAGAGCAAATATTGCAGAAGAGACCAGATCTTTCGGTAGCAGTGGCCTGAAAAAAGATAATGTCTTCTACTGCACCGAACCGTAATGATGATAATTAACGATGACCTTTATGTACTGGAAGACTTTAAGCAGCTTCCGGGAATGTCTTTTTATACTGCAAGGCATCGGAGCAGCATTTCAGAACAATAAAAAAGGCCAAGTTATCAAAAAAAAATGTTTTTTTTTGGCAGGCAACGTACAGCTGTGGTCGAGTAAGACGAAGCTTCATCTCTGCCGGCACGGTAAACAAGGAAATATACCGTGAAAAATACCTAAAGAAGCGTTTGTAACCATTTCTACGCAGCCATGATGCTTCCCCGCTATTCTAGGCTGATTTGGCAACTTGTCACTACACCAAAAATGCTTTGGAATGGTATAAAACGAATGGAGTCATTTTTGTACCAGCCGAATTATGTAACTGTCAGTAGTTTTAAGATGACTAATAATACTCAAATAAATGATAAAAAAATTCATCTTGGATTGAACCAACAGCAAATTTGTTTTATTCCAAATATAATCTATCCAGATTTTGTCGCGAACAAGCATGACATCCTTTATATATGAAAAAGGCTAAACGAAATGAAACCGTTTGTTGCCGAAGAACTGTTTGCAAAGTTTCAATCTGGTTTCTTCAATCAAAATGTTTTTGTCCGCTATCTGTATCCAATGTTTGTATTCTGGTTTTGGTATTCGAACCAAAACATGTGAAGTTAATGAATCATCTCTCCCAAATTAGCTTGAAAACAAATTGAAACCCAGTGGATAGTTTGCTGCTAATAAGTTACTAGTTAGTTACGGTAATATTGACTTTGTTGTTCAATTTTTTTCTTTGTTTGAGTACTTCGCTAAGTTCATATAAAGTTAATGATACATCTTCCCTAAATAAGCTAGAAAACAAATCGAAACCCAGTGGATAGTTTGTTGCTAATAAGTTGCTAATTAGTTACGGTAATATTGACTTCGTTGCGCAATTTTTTTTTCTTTTATTGAGTACTTCGCTTAGTTCATATAAAGTTACTGAAACATCTCTCCTAAATAAGCTTGAAAACAAATCGAAACCCAGGGAATAGTTTGTAGCTAATAAGTTACTATTTAGTTACGGTAATATTTCCTTTGTTGCGCTTTTCTTCTTTCTTTGAGTACTTCGCTTAGTTCATATAAAGTTACTGAAACATCTCTCCTAAATAAGCTTGAAAACAAATCGAAATCCAATTGATAGTTTGTTGCTAATAAGTTACTAGTTATTTACGGTAATATTGACTTTGTTGCTCAATTTTTTTCTTTGTTTAATTACTTCGCTAAGCTCATATGAAGTTAATGAAACATCTTCACCTAATAAGCTAGAAAACAAATCGAAACCAAGTGAACAGTTTGTTGCTTATAAGTTGCTAATTAGTTACGGTAATATTGACTTTGATGCGAAATTTTTTTCTTTGTTTGAGTACTTCGCTAAGTTCATATGAAGTTAATGAAACATCTTCCCCAAATAAGCTAGAAAACAATTCGAAACCCAGTGGATAGTTTGTTGCTAATAAGTTACTAATTAGTTACGGTAATATTGACTTTGTTGCTCATTTTTTTCTTTGTTTGAGTACTTCACTAAGTTCATATGAAGTTAATGAAATTTCTCTCCTAAATAAGCTTGAAAATAATTCGAAACTCAGTGGATTGTTTGTTGCAAATAAGTTACTAGTTAGTTACGTTAATATTGACTTTGTTGCTCAATTTTTTTTCCTTGTTTGTGTACTTCGCTAAGTTCATATGGAGTTAATGAAACATCTTCCCCAAATAAGCCAAAAAACAAATCGAAACCCAGTGGATAGTTTGTTGCTTATAAGTTGCTAATTAGTTACGGTAATATTGACTTTGTTGCGCAATTTTTTTTTCTTTGTTTGAGTACTTCGCTATGTTCATATAAAGTTAATGAAACATCTTCCCCAAATAAGCTAGAAAACAATTCGAAACCCAGTGGATAGTTTGTTGCTAATAAGTTACTAGTTAGTTACGGTAATATTGACATTGCTGCGCAATTTTTTTTTCTTTCTTTGAGCACTTCGCTAAGTTCATATGAAGATAAGGAAGCAACCCTCTTAAATAAACTTGAAAACAAATCGGAACTCAGTATATACTTTGTTGCTTATTAGTTGCTAATTAGTTACGGTGGTATTAATCTAGTTGTTCAATTTTTCTTTCGAGTGTATCGTTAACTTCATTTACGTTTATAAGCGAAGTACTTAAAGAAAATTGAAACTAAAATGAATTCAGAATTACCGTTACTAATTAGCAACTGATAAGCCACAAACTCTTCACTGGGTTCACGATTTGTTTTCAAGATTATTTTGGAAGGGTGCTTCCTTTATTGCATGTGAACTTAACGAAGTACTAAAAAAATTAAAGAAAATTGAGCAACAAATTCAAACTTTCCGTAACTTATTAGCAACAAGTTCTTCACCTATTTGTGTTAATATTGGCGAGAGGTGTCCCACCAGTAGCAAAATGGAAAAGCATTGTAAGTTGAATTTGTAAGTTGTTGCCCAGTTGTAATCTCACAACTGATTGAAAGACAGTCAAATAGGTCAATAGGTTGTGTGGTTGATAGTTGCAATGTTCAAGTATGTTTAGTAAACAAATTTTATTATTTTAAATTCATGCAGGCTGCTTTTTGTACATTTGTGTAACCACAAATGACAACTCGGAATATTCAACGCTAACAAGACTAGTCAAAATATAAACAGCAGTACTTATCTGGTGAATGACAACTAATTGATTTTAAATTCCCAGTTTCATTGAAAAACTATTGATAAGAAAATTTCCTCACTGAAACGAATGGAAAAAGGTCGCTTGTGTAGTGTTTTTATAAGCAGAGTTGTTTGATTATCAAAGCTGGTTAGAAAGCTGACAAATAGTTGGGCTTATCAGTATTTTTAATGAACATGAGCGATTAAAAATAAGTTTTAAAATATTTTCTTACTGTAAACTAGTAGCTCGAATGCCATTGCTTCGTCCTATCGGCATTGTTCGGTCCCGGTTCGACTCACAACTCATTCCATTCCACAGTTCATCGACCCGAGAAAAAAAATCCATCAAACAACTCATGCCTATTGCCATCACTTGAGGGCTCTTACAAATCATCTGAACCGGGTCCAGCCAGCCCTTAATCACTGCCGCACCAGACGGGAGTTAAATTCGAGTAGCCCTTCAATAATTAATCCCCACTATTCCAGTGGGTTTGGCTTCTGTTTGGTTTCTCCTTCCCTCCCTGCTCACTCCTCATCTTGACTACTTATGTGTAGGTAGTTGTAATTATGATGCTTGGCATCACAATCGCACACTCCGGGGATGCATCGAACCGCGATGCACCACCGCAAGCCAGGGTTGACGAAGGGGCGGTCGTGGAAGAGTGGACGCACATCCGCTTCTGTATCGCTACGTCTCGTCTTTTAAGTGCGGGGACTCCCGTACCAATTCTAAGAGGAAGCTTGGTTTTGTAGGTTTTCCTACGTCAGTTGAAGGAAGCAGAACTCCGTGTGTTTTTTTTTTCATTTAGACCAATCATCCTATCCGTTAGCGCTTGGCGGAGTCCGTTAACCTCTCTCGGCGGTGATCGTGCTAATAGGGTGGATCGAAGTTTTTTTTCACGACTAATGATTAATTTTTAGCACCACCCGTGCATGCAGAATCTCACGTTTTGTTGTTCCGTCATCCGCCATACAACGACAGCGCGCCTTCGACTCCGGTAAGGAAAAAGAGATGTTCCTGTCCCAGACGAGAGTCACATCCAACAGCTTTTCCACTACTTTTCACTTCTTTCTTTGAATACCTACACTTTTCACTTGGTTGATTGTCCGTTTGCATATTCATCTGCATCGCGCGCGTTGCATTAGATGCCATTCCTGCCTGCCAGTCGGTTGTGCAGTACAACAAATCGGCATGCAAACCAGGTATGTGACAAACAGTGTCTGCATACTTTTAGGTGCATGGGCTCTAAGCGTCTGACGGGGTATTCCATGATCCCCCGCATGGACATCCCCTTCCCATCGCACGGCGCTGCTTTTGGGAGCCACTTTCAAACCGACCGGGTCGTCATTTGAACCCGTTAGGCTTTGGTCTTTTTGTGTCTCCTCGCTTCGGATCCATTGAGGAAGAATACGATATCTCACGACACGCGAGAAATAGCAGCCGGTCGACGGTGGCGTTTTCTCCGCCGTCCACCATCGGGTGAAGTTGTACGTGGCCCAGGGTATGTGTGTGTGTGTGAGAGAGTCAGGAAGCTGCTAGCTGTCAATTTACATCATCTAGATTAGGTGCGACCGGTAAGCGCTTGAGCTTGCTTGCTGGTGTGTAGGGAGTTTGATGACCACTTCAACGACTTAATCAAGGAATTATCATGGGAGATGGGGGTATTTATCTTCGATGTGTATTTGGTGAAACTGAGAGATACGCAGCTGTGCGGTAACTCTTTCTGGATTCGTTTGGTTTGAAATAATTTTCATTCTGCACAAACAATTTTGACTAATAGGACTACGTCTTTCTTTACTATGCTTATTTGGATGCACTTTCTAAATTTCACAACAAGAAAATGTAGGTACACAGTTCGAAAAAATCTTGTATTTTTATATCTTGTAAGATGCACATAAAAGGAGCGTCGTATTTCACACAAATTTATCTGATGATCTGAAAATTACATGGCTTGAAATCGAATAAAGAAGGCCCATATTTGCTTGATGAATAATAGATACATAAAAATCCATACAGCGGCACTTTGTAGCCGAGGTAGCAAATTACATTCGGAGCCTGTAAAACTGAAGTTCTTATTTTATTCCATAAATACAATTATTTCATTAGCAATATACATAAGTTTTTCTTCGCCGTGGCATCCACAATACACAGTACTTTAAACCTAATACATTTCGAATATCATATTAGTATGCTGGTATTCATTAGTTAATCTAAACACTATTTTCTTCAAGCGATTTGCTATTATAAATAGAATTAAATAAAATACATTTTTTTGTAC
This sequence comes from Malaya genurostris, assembly GCF_030247185.1. Classification (NCBI taxonomy): domain Eukaryota; kingdom Metazoa; phylum Arthropoda; class Insecta; order Diptera; family Culicidae; genus Malaya; species Malaya genurostris. Next base: position 73,002,929 of record NC_080571.1, read on the forward strand.
ATCTCATAACTATTTAGGTTTGTTAAATATAGCTGGCCATTGCACAGTGGTCCGGATCCACAATTTAGGGGGACAAAAACATTTGTGGCTTAGCCTTATACTTTAGAGCTATGATGTCTTCAGAACAAATGATCAGTGAAAGATAAGCCATATTTTGAAGTATATGGTATTAGGGTGGTTCTAATTATTAGGGTGATCAAAAAATTATTTTCCGTATGTGTTGTGATAGAGGACTGCATCCTTCGGCAAAATTGTAGAAAAACTTATATCAAGCAACTTTGCCGAAAACACTATTGCAGTATCTCTAACGCTTTTAGTGTTACAGCTATTTTAATAGATCAACTTAGGGTGTTCCTAAAAAAATCAGATTTTTTGCTCTAGCTTTCTTAATATTCACTTCTAGATTTTGGTGTCTTTGAATATCTTTTAGAGTTTGTTGAAACCAATTTTTTCATGACTAGCGCATTCAGGTAGCGTTTTCTGAACCGAAGTTATGAGCAAAACTAGTTCAAAAACAGATCATTTTTAAACTGCTATATCTAACATTGGAGCAAACGAAAAAAAAATCGGTTTGTTTCATTTGATAGAAAATACTTTCGAGCATGTTTATAGAAAAAATGGCGGAGGAGATATTTTTTTAAATTTTTTAAATTGTGTTCAAACATTGGGTTTTTTCATTGAAAAATGCTCTTTCATGTAAGACATTTATTAGCTATACATATTAAAATAAGGTATTGCTGTCTTCTAGCGTGTTAAAATTAAAAATGTTAATGCAGCTGCATAATCGGGAAGATGGTGTACACTCACGTTGGTTGTTACTCTATTCGATAATGCTATTACAGGATCAGACGTTAAAAGAAATCGTTTGAATACATCCATCCTACGATTGAAGTACTGCGGATGGAACTGCCTATACTTGCGAATTGATTTATTTCGAGTCTCTTGTACTTCCTTACTGTACATACCAATAGGAAGCAAAGCATGTTTTATAATTGCAGTCCCATGCACCAGAAGTTTATGCACGGTTGGCGACAGAGCATACCATCCATACAGCTCCACAAAACGAATTCTCCTGGAAAGCAGGTACCGAAATCTTCACTTTGCTGTTTATCAACGTTAAGATTATAAAAAACCGTTAAAGTATATTTCCATTTAACTCGATGATTTGCGCTACTGTGTTATATTCTTTGAAAAATCTACGGGCCCAGATACCATCATTCGAGTTGCCGCCTCCAGGTAACGGTTCACCAATGCTAGACCCTGTCAGCTTGGAGCGAAATCAATCTTCAGTATAGGAACGCCATCGCACGGCATCACATTCAACATATCATGTCAAATGTGTGCGTGCGCAGTGCTGCTATTTTGGCGCGCAAGATTTTGACGTTTATCTTCCCTACTTCAATCCACGAGATTCGACGATGACTCACCTGAGGGCACCATGCTCGCAAAAAAGGATGTTTCCAATGATTTATTCTAGAAATGTGCGAGCTGGATATCTTGTTAATATGATGTCTTTGCTAATACGTAACCCTAGCCGCTCTTTTAATGCCGTTAGAATGTTTGTCTCTTGCTCCTTGACATGCTGATTTTGTCGGGACACGCGCCATGTCGGTTTCTCAATGTGCAAACAATAACTCACTTTTAGCCAAAGTTCCATAGATCGAATCATTGCGTGCAGAAGCGAAATTCCAAATTGATATTTGTTTGGATTATTCTCATTTGTTTCAGTTCTTGAAAAATTCAGAGCTTTTCCTGAGCGCTTGCATATGTACCAAGCTTGGGAGTGTATGCCTGTTATGTCGTTTAACACTTTCGTATCGTTCAGGCAGAACACTAGCTTCGTTGATACAAATACTTTCCCCAGTACTGTGGGAGAAAGCTCGGCAATTTCTGCATTTACTTTGTCCACTTCCTGCTGTTAGTTCCGTGTTTTCCTTTTGAAAGATTATTATTCTGGGCAGCAAAGGGAAACAGATGAAGGATAATTGTTGTTCCAGATTATCCAGCCTTCTTGCTCAACAATCAATCGCAAGGGAACCAAACAGATAGCAAATAATGTACGCAAGAGAGTCGAAATAAATCAATTCGCAAGTATAGGCAGTTCCATCCGCAGAAATTCAATCGTTTAGTGAATCTAGAGGATGTATTCAAAAGATTTTTTTAACGTCTGATCCTGTAATAGCATTATCGAATAGAGTAACAACCAATATGAGTGTACTCCATCTTCCCGATTATGCAACTGAATTAACATTTTTAATTTTAACACGCTAGATGACAGCAATACCTTATTTTAATATGTATAGCTAATAAATGTCTTACATGAAAGAGCATTTTTCAATGAAAAAACCCAATGTTTGAACACAATTTAAAAAATTTAAAAAAATATCTCCTCCGCCATTTTTTCTATAAACATGCTCGAAAGTATTTTCTATCAAATGAAACAAACCGATTTTTTTTTCGTTTGCTCCAATGTTAGATATAGCAGTTTAAAAATGATCTGTTTTTGAACTAGTTTTGCTCATAACTTCGGTTCAGAAAACGCTACCTGAATGCGCTAGTCATGAAAAAATTGGTTTCAACAAACTCTAAAAGATATTCAAAGACACCAAAATCAAGAAGTGAATATTAAGAAAGCTAGAGCAAAAAATCTGATTTTTTTAGGAACACCCTAAGTTGATCTATTAAAATAGCTGTAACACTAAAAGCGTTAGAGATACTGCAATAGTGTTTTCGGCAAAGTTGCTTGATATAAGTTTTTCTACAATTTTGCCGAAGGATGCAGTCCTCTATCACAACACATACGGAAAATAATTTTTTGATCACCCTAATAATTAGAACCACCCTAATACCATATGCTTCAAAATATGGCTTATCTTTCACTGATCATTTGTTCTGAAGACATCATAGCTCTAAAGTATAAGGCTAAGCCACAAATGTTTTTGTCCCCCTAAATTGTGGATCCGGACCACTGTGCATTGGTTGAACTCATGGAAGAGAAAGGGGGCTAACATAAAATAAAATTTAAATTGGAACTCCAATGGACTTAATGAAATGATGAAGAAGTTCCCTGAAAGGAAGGTCACGACAAGCAAGAATGTCGCGAACTGAGACATTGGATAGTCTACCTTGAGTACGCAAGGAATTTTATTAGTTGAGATTTGACATCACGATACTCCACGCATGTCCAAACGACATGATCAATATCGCGATAACCATCGCCACAAGCACAATGATTAGTCTCGGAAAGTCCAATTCGAAGGAGATGTGCATCTAACGTGTAGTGATTGGACATAAGTCTGGACATCATTCGAATGGAATCCCTACTCACATCCAGTCCCCTGAACCATGCCTTTGTCGATATTTTAGGGATAATTGAGTGCATCCACCGACCCAGATCATCTTTGTCCCAAGAAGCTTGCCAGCTGGCAAGTGTTCTTTGGCGAGACGCGCTACAGAATACGTTGAATGCAATTGGTCACTGATTAATTTCAACCTCGATAGCACCACGTTTGGCTAAACTATCGGCTTTTTCATTGCCTGGAATGGAGCAGGGACCCAAAGTATTGCGATTTGATAATTATTATTCAAAATGTCGTTCAGGTATGGTTTTATTTTGCCAAGAAAAACGGTTCATTTTTGCCAGCAACGTTTGAGCGAATGGCTTCAATTGCACTCAGACTATCTGTGAAGAGAAAATAATGGTTTGGAGATAATGTGACGATTACACTAAAGCTATTGTTAACTGCTGCTAACTCTGCTATATAAACAGATGCAGGTTCTTGAAGCCTAAATGAAACCGAAACATTATTGTTGAATATACCAAACCCAGTAGCCACTTCAATTCGTGATCCGTACGTGTAAAATATTTTTTCAGAGTCAACATGCTTGAATTTACTTGTAAATATTTTTGGGATTTCCATCGAGCGAAGGTGTTTCGGGATTCCACGCACTTCGCGCTGCATGGATGTTTAGAAAACTAGAGTTGAATCAGGGACATTTAGGAGGTTGTCACGGCTGAATTAGTTATGAATTGTATCGTTTGAAAAATTATGTCACCTCTATAATTCATAATTTTTGTCTTTCTCATACAGAAAGTTAATGCAATCACTGTGAAACCCGACTTTTTAACCGAGTGTCATATATCATTCGACTCAGTTCAACGAGATCACAAAATCTCTCTCTCTCTCCCTCTCTCCGATTTTCACAGACTTATATTCAAATGAAAAGTCTTGTGGCCTCGTGCAATTTGCTTGAATTTCATTCGAATCTGACTTCTGGTTTCGAAATTACAAGGAAATATGTGCAAAGTTGTTAAAAAATGCGCTCTCAATTTTGTCGGAAATGTCTTAACCGATTTTCTTTAAAAAGTCCCTGAAAAGTTGATCCAGATTCGACTTCCGGTTCCGGTATCACAGTGCGATTAGTGAAAATTTTTAATTTCATGAGTATTTTTTCACAAGCGATGGCGGAATGAGGGTTTATAAAGCTTACTGCTAAATTCATCTAGTTGGCAGACCTTGTTAGTTAGTGAATATATAAAACTACTTTGAGACTCCTAATCTCCGATTTTCGCTTCCAAAAGCACCAATAATAGTGAAGAAAATGTCCAAAAACGAAACTCGCTTTAATTTCTCAACAACGGTTAAACCGATTTACCCAAATAATGATTCAAATTAAAGCTTTTGTTGTCTCAAAATAAACAGTGCAATTTCATCAAGATCCGACTTCCGGTTCCGAAATTATAGGGCGATGAGTGTCAAAATATTCAAATCGTCATTCAAAACTAGTATGCGACTAGTACGTGCGGCTTTGCTCCGTTCGCAGCGTGCTTTGTTCAATTTCTCGTATAGCGTGAAGGGTTGCCACATTTAAATTTATATTGTTCAAGTGAAAAAAATTTAAATTTCTGATTCTTTTATTTAATTTGTATCTACTTGTTAGTGTTATTACAAGATCATGATAACGATGATTTTCTATAAAAGTACACTTATTACCTTTCTCATATAGACGGTTTATGCAATCACTTGAAAAATTGACTAGTGAAAATTCGTCCAGAGGCAAAATGTTCCATATCATTCGAAACAATTCATCGAGCTGAGCAATGTATGTTTCTGTGCGTGTATGTGTGTGAGTATGTGTCAATTAATGTCACTCATAAAATAAAAAATCTCGTAGTCCCACAGGTTGCTATTGAATTTCATCATAGTTCCATAGGGTAAAGTGTGTTTAAGATTGCACATCGTCATTTAGAGCGACGATGCAAAAAAGGGTAGAATTCTTCTAGATTTGGCTGAAAAAATGAATCAATTTGTAGGCTGTATTAGTAACTTACTGAACTTACCGAACCAGTATAATTCCAAGTTCCAGGTTCCAAAAGTACCGAAAAGAGTGGTCAAAAAGTCTAAAACGAGACTCACTAAACTTTCTCAGAGATGATTGAATCGATTTCCACAAACTTGGGCTGAAATAAAAGTTCCTATAGTCTCATAGGTTGTTGTTTAACTTCATGCGGGTCCGACTTCCGGTTCTAGAACTATCACATATTCTTCTACTGATATTTTTGAAAGTAGGTGAATTTGAAAATTTTTTTTCCTGTTGAACTTACTCCAGATTTGAATTCTTAATAACCTTTTACGTTTCTTGTTTCGTTTCTTTAAGTGATTGTATAAAATTTATAACACACTTAACCCTATAATTCCGGAACGTGAGAAAAGTGAGTAAGATTGATTTGGGAAAATATGACCACTATTTCCGGTGCCTCCAGAATAGGAAAGTTTGTGAAAATCGGTTCAGCCATCTCCGAGAAAAGTGTGAAAAGTGGATAACGATGGGGTACATTATACAAAATCTCATGGCTCCAAATGGTATCTAAAGAACTAACAAGATTACTTCTTTGCAAATCGAAGAACTGTTAAGACTACTTATCTATAATCATCAGTTTAGTCAGTGCAAATCTAGAATAGTTTGATTAGCTCGCTGTACGAAATTTGCACAAAACGAGCGCAAATATAGCTAGCATTCGGTTGCATAGCATTCGAACAAAACGCAGGGTTTAATATCGTAGAGATTTTTTCCGTCTTTCATAAGGGCCACAATTTGGCTCTCCTGATAGACGAAAATGAATCCCGCACAGCATTTCGAATATTTCTTTTACTTAAATATTGAGATATATGAAATATTGAAATACATTGGCGATTGTTCGATTTGTGTTACGATTATATTTATGTAATAGATATAAACGTAAGTAGCCGAATAGTATTTTCCAGCACTACAAAGCCACTAACAGTCCTTTTCAGGACCCCAAAAGTAACGTAAAGAACTTATTCAGAAAACTATCTTCAATTGCCGCCCTACTTTCTAGAATACAAACTCAATCTTTTGAAAGCAAATAGTCTCTTTCAGCACTAAAAAATCTTAAACGGCCAAATGGTAATAAATCAAGGAGTAGGTAATGCCAGAGACATAACCGCGAGATTGACGTAAGACTGCATTCGAGATGTGTATAGATTAGAGTGCCTATAACCAGAGTGACGACATCTCATCCGTAATGTTGGCAACAATTCAAAACATTCCATTAGCTTTACATTGAATTGACAGGTCGTTTGCTCGTTTGGAACTGGTAGCTGTCATTCCAAACAAACAGCTGTCGCCACTCTGATTATAGTCACTCTAGTATAGATATTAACACATCTCGAATGCAGTCTTACGTCAATCTCGCGGTTATGTCTCTGGCATTACCTACTCCAAGTTGTTCAACCTTTTTTGAATTACGCTCAAGGAACATGAAAATGATACGTTCCAAACTCTTGGCTGGCATCTAATACAAATAAACACATGTTCAAGAATGTTATTATTCTGTAGGCTCTTTGCTGTCAAGTTGAATCAATCATTCAAATGATTTTTGCCTTTCTTTATAGAAAGGTATTAGAATTGCTGGAAAAACCGATTATCGAATGGACCCTCGGAAACCCATAGCGTTATATACCATTCGACTCAGTTCGACGAGTTCGTAAAATAGCTGTGTGTGTATTTGTGTGTGCACTTTTCGAAGATATTTTTACCGCTCAATTTTCTCAGAGATGGCTAAACCGAATTCAAAAACAAACAAACATTGTTTCATATTCTGTATCGAATTGGCTACACACACGTTCTGTGTGGAGCATCATATTTCAGACAAATTTATATTCAAGAACATGTAAAATGTTGTGATTTGATAATTACATGACTTGAAATCGAATGAAATAAAAAAAAAAACAAAAGATCGATAGCAACAGCGCGACTTGAACCGAAATACATTAAATCACAAAGGACATCAATTAATCGACTGAACCACAGAAGCACTTGTCTGCTCAATGAATAATTGATACATATAACTCCAAACAGCGTTTCCTGGTAACCGAGTGCAAATTACACCCGAAGCCTCTAAAATTCTGTAGGGGAGAGTGTTCGGTTACCGGCACCCTTTTCTGTTTTGCTTATAACTTCTGACTAAGTGCACATTATGCGGATATACATCAACGGAAAGCTAAAGTCCCTAGCCAACTACTGAATACGAAACTAAGTTGATTCAATCGATGTAAAACACTTTATTATCAATTTAGTAAAGTACTAAATTTTGGTCATTTCAAAAAAGGTGTTCGGTTACCGGCACCCCAAGAAATTTCACTAAAAATGGAAAAATATAAGTAAAGATTGCAATTATTCAAAGAAAAAACGGAATTTATTCTTTTTGGAGGCGTTTTGGACAAAAGTCTTGATTGTCTGATGGTGAATTAACCTTGGCTCGCTTGGCCAATGATTTGGATGGTGGAGCCTTTAGTGTTGATTTGACCGGTCTTACACCGGCTTCGCGGAATTGAATACGTTGCTGCAGTCGAATTTATTGGCTTCTTATCCACTAAGCAACGTTTAATGACATTAATCAATGCATTAAAGTTCATTTTCCTTGACCTGGGCGATTTGTTTGAAGTCGCCATGGCTAACAAAACCAGAGAACCAAACTTTTTACTTATATGACGGATGTATTGAAACCGTCTAGTTGTCCACGTGTTGCAGGTGGTTTACATGTTAACTAAGAAATTTGATAATTTACAGACAAATTTGCAGACTTGGCATCTCTGCATATCATTGATAATTTTTCGCGATTTGTCGAAAATAATGGGGTGCCGGTAACCGAAATCATTAGACATTTTGAAAATGACGAAAAAAAACTTTGTTTGCGAAAATTTTGATAGCATCCAGTATTAAATCACGAAATAGATCGATTTCGCCTCATGAATATTCACCTTTTCGATTGATGCTTTTCAATTTATTATACTATATAAAAAGTCATAAAAAACTTTCGTGTTGATTTTCACGCAATTAAAATTTTTTTTGAGCGCAGCAAAAAGTACAAGCGTCTGTTTGCTTTGGTATTCGGAAAAAAAGAACATGCTGCTATTACACACACATGACATTTGTCGAAATAACGCTATCTGCTTTCTGTCAAAAGTTACGGTGTAGTGACGGCAACCGAACATCTTCCCCTGCGAATGGAATATTGCGTCATTTGACAAGTTAAGTAGTTATGAATTGTATCGTGTGTAGAATTATGGCACTTGTAAAATTCATAATTTTTTCTGTGTATGGTCGGAACTAGAAAGAAAAATTTCCACCGCGAAAATTAATTATCTTGAAATTGTTAATAACTTTTTTGAGAAATAATGAATAATTTTGATCTTAGTTCCGACCATAAAGAGTTATCTTACGAGTAAAATGCCGTTTAATTCATGTTAATACGTGCAGTAGTTTAGGAGTACAAGTGACACTAATTTGGAAAAACCCTAGTGGTGTGATAATACCTTTCTCTTGCCATTTAAATAGTCGCATTTAAAAAAAAACATTTGTATGATTTCATCCTGGACTACGAGAGTTGTAAAATTATAAAATTACCTAATAATAGCTTCCAAATGGGTCTGAGTCTTTCGAAATCGATTCTTTCATCTCTGAGAAATTTTGTTGCATTGAAAAACACTGGGATTTGTCGGTTACGTCAAATATAACATTACATCTCTCGAACCGGAAATGTTCGCCATTACCCTTCCAAATTTGATTGACTTTGTTAGCCTTCAAATAAGCCTATGTTTATAGAAATTTGTTTAGTCATCTTCGAGAAAATTTATCCGATGAAAAATGTGCGGTTATTCGTTTATGTCACTCATACCATCATATGTTCGGAACCAGAAGTCAAAGCCACTGGGATCTTCAAACTTGATCAACGTGTTATATTGATTACGTCACTTATACCGGTATATCTCCGAAACCGAAAATGACAGCCATTTGATCTTGGTCCATACTGTGTAGTACATAGTTTTCAAATGAGCATAGATTTGTTAAATTTGGCTAAACCAACTATGAGAAAATTGAACGGTAAAAAAACAACGCGTTTCGTCGGTTACGTCACTTATACCACCATATCTCCGGAACCAGAAGTCACAGCCATTTGATCATCAAACTTGATCAATGGTCCAATAGTACCTTTAAAAACGAGCCTAAGATTGTTGAAATCGATTGAACCATCTCTGAGAAATTTTCCGATCTCGTCGAGCTGAGTCGATTGATATACAACACTATGGGTCTCCAAGGGTTTGTTCGAAAGTTGGTTTTTCCAGCAATTCTAAATTTTATGTCATCTCGAAAAAAAAATTTTGAAAAAATCGACCTTCTGGGACTTTGAAAAAATCTCAAAATTCCCAAAGTTGATTTTTTTAAAATTTTTTTTAAATGACTCTAAATCTGCAATTCTAAGACCTTTGGCATCAAAAAAAAAATTGTTCGATTTCGGAAATCTCATGTACTCCCCGCTATGGGGATTTTTCAAGATCGAAAATTTTCAAACCTTAACCGGCGGGTAGCACCCCTTACCCATATTCGATTTTGCTCAAATTTTGCATGGGGACTTTCTTTGATGTGCTTAAACTTTTTTTACCTGTAATTTCGTTAAGCGCTAGTGCTTTACGAAATTAGAGGTAAAAAAAACTCGACCACCAATTAATTATCCAAAACAGGTATAAAATTTTATCTACACGAATCGATACGGAGAAATATTTCCTGGCAGTAGGTGCAATTATACAGAAAATCTGCTTAAAATTGGTCAAGCTGTAGATGTCCAAAACCTGACCACTTTACATGTATTTTGAATTTGCATCTTTATAAAGAAAGCAAAGACGTAGTCCTACGTCAAAAAACTTGTCTTACTCAAATTTTGAACTACCCATTCATAAATTGCTGTGCCTTTGTAAATTCAACTAGAAATCAAATAAAATGAAGCAATATCCGAACGAAAGAGCATTTCGTACCAAAAAGCTAATGAAAGCTTCTTAGAATACGAGAAATTTTTTGTAAATATACAGTTTCAGTTCTAATTTATCTGCTTAACTTGGAATACGAACCTCAGATTATGGTGGAACTCTTACGTGATTAATTCTTATACTTTAGTATACTCCTTTGTGCGATTGACCTGAAGATATTTACTAACAGTTCCAAATTGATAATTCTTTGTTTTTCAAAAGAGTTTCAGATTGGTCTCCCGCGGTCCTGGCGTCCGATCAACTCTACCGGTTTGAACCCAACCGGCATACGGTGCCAGTGACAGTAGACTGACACATTCGACACCGATTAGACCGAATGGGATGATACCAATCTGCGAACAAATTCATTACCAAGTTCACTTCACCTACGCGCGGCGAAGCCATAACGAGTCTTGCGCGAACCGAAGCCAGTCCCATGGCGTGCGTTGCTAGTTGGCAAGTGGTAAAAAGTGATTGCCCTTCTCACACATGTGTGTGTGTGTTTATGCGCGCCTGCATGTTCAAGAGCGCACTTTCTTGTAGGTCTAAGCACCTCTCGGTAAGCCGACACGATGTCGCGATTTAGCCGCCCCGAAGTCCCGACCGCTGCCGCGGTGTCCATAACGACCAATTGTGACCACACCGGGCGGGGCTGGTTCGGTCTGCTTCAATCTAAATATGCTGGCACTGGCGAATGCATTAGCACTGCCGGACATGTTTGCAGTGATTTGTCGGTAATGCGGTTCGTTTCCATTCTCCACCATCGGCCAGACAATGGCCAGTCAGAAGTCACAGAACTCACATAAGCTGTAATAAGTCCAGTCTCGTAATTGGTTTTATTTTAGTCCCGGTCATTCTCACGCGAAAAAAAAACTGTGGCTTCTGTGTGAATGAAGGAAACAGCCACGTTGTTCGAAAACGTGGTTGTCAGAAAAAATTTTTAACTGTGATGGGTTGCTGAAAGTTTCATCATTCGAAAATCGTTGGTTCCATAACTGGTCATGTAGTTTTAGAACTGTAATCAAAGTTACGAAAGTTAGTTCTATCTTCCCCTTTTCCATGAGCTCGTATTACTCAAAACAAACCTCAACACGAATGAATCAACCTGACATAATGTGTTCCATCTTTAAACCGAACAGTAGGATAATTGAAACAATTTGAAACGATTTGTAAAATTGCGAGTCAGGAAATTCCTCAAATCCCACTTCGCTGTACTCACACACGAACTGACAAACACACATTGGATATGGTATCGTTAAAGGAAAGGAATAAGGGGGGGGGGGGGGGGTACTCTTCAGTAGGCTTGTTATCTACTTCCTTCTACTCTGTATCTTCATCTTCATTGGAAGTTCTTTGCATTGATCTGATCTTGCAGCTCGGCACCGTTTACCGTTGCAATTATGTTAAATCATATAATCATCGTGTTTTATTTTATATTTTTTTAGTTGGTTTACCACAATCTGATCGACGTCAATTACGACATGAGGTGATTTTTTTTTGCTTCTATATTACTTTCGCGCTTGTACATCGATGTATGCTCGAGTACTCTTCCACTTATGTCGAGCGGAAGCTCTATTGTAAGTAAACTTAACCGCAGTAGTGACCTTGACTCCTCGTGGCGATGGGCACAAGGCTTCGTGAAGAGAAGAAACAGTTCGAAACCACGGGTAAAACGACTAGATACTGAAACCGTTGATTATTGAGGTTTTTGACCTCGTTTACCATTCAGAAGATCAATTTACTTGATAGAAACAATTAGGATTAATTATTTTATACAAAAAATCAATTATCAATCAACAATTCAAAAATTAGAAAACATAGAAGAACTTAGCATTGAGAAATCAAAATTCAGAACTCAAGAACTGAAAACTCAGAGCTCAGAACGAAAGAACGAAAGAACGAAAGAACGAAAGAACGAAAGAACGAAAGAACGAAAGAACGAAAGAACGAAAGAACGAAAGAACGAAAGAACGAAAGAACGAAAGAACGAAAGAACGAAAGAACGAAAGAACGAAAGAACGAAAGAACGAAAGAACGAAAGAACGAAAGAACGAAAGAACGAAAGAACGAAAGAACGAAAGAACGAAAGAACGAAAGAACGAAAGAACGAAAGAACGAAAGAACGAAAGAACGAAAGAACGAAAGAACGAAAGAACGAAAGAACGAAAGAACGAAAGAACGAAAGAACGAAAGAACGAAAGAACGAAAGAACGAAAGAACGAAAGAACGAAAGAACGAAAGAACGAAAGAACGAAAGAACGAAAGAACGAAAGAACGAAAGAACGAAAGAACGAAAGAACGAAAGAACGAAAGAACGAAAGAACGAAAGAACGAAAGAACGAAAGAACGAAAGAACGAAAGAACGAAAGAACGAAAGAACGAAAGAACGAAAGAACGAAAGAACGAAAAAACGAAAGAACGAAAGAACGAAAGAACGAAAGAACGAAAGAACGAAAGAACGAAAGAACGAAAGAACGAAAGAACGAAAGAACGAAAGAACGAAAGAACGAAAGAACGAAAGAACGAAAGAACGAAAGAACGAAAGAACGAAAGAACGAAAGAACGAAAGAACGAAAGAACGAAAGAACGAAAGAACGAAAGAACGAAAGAACGAAAGAACGAAAGAACGAAAGAACGAAAGAACGAAAGAACGAAAGAACGAAAGAACGAAAGAACGAAAGAACGAAAGAACGAAAGAACGAAAGAACGAAAGAACGAAAGAACGAAAGAACGAAAGAACGAAAGAACGAAAAAACGAAAGAACGAAAGAACGAAAGAACGAAAAAACGAAAAAACGAAAAAACGAAAGAACGAAAAAACAAGAACTAAAAAATCTCTGAGCTCAAAATTTAGCTTAGAACTGAGAAAACAAAAATCATGAAGAAAAAACTTAAAAATCCTTGAATAATCGGTGTTTATTCCCCACACATTGAGCCATTGGTTTTTCTGGCTCGAGAAGCGATCGATCTTAAGGCTAAAACTTTTTTAATCAAAACAAAAAATGACCAGTTTGGGGAGTTTAGTCTAGACCTCAGAAAAAATGAAACGAAATAACGAGGAAATTTGTTTATTAACCAGTGTTCATAAAAAATCAAATGAATTATCAATATGGAATAGTAAAGAAGACATTGAAATATAAAATAATGAATTTAAACAAACAAAAACGGAGCAAAGAGAAATGCTGTATGATAAAACAAGAAACAAATAGCAAGACTACAAGATAAATAGTAAAAGGTATACTGTTGAAAGTACAAAATAAAAGGCGAAAAGTATGTAAAACATAAAAGTTTCTCTGTAAAGTGTAAAATGTTAAAAGAAAAATCTTAAACGTAAAATGTAGAAAGTGAAAAATGAAAAGCAAAAAGTTTAGCAATAGAAATGTAAGGGTGAATAGTAAATGGTAGAAGCAAAAAGTGAATAGGAAAAGGTGAAGGTAAAAGTTAATGATTGGAAGAAATAAAATGTTAAAAAAAGAATAAAGATTAGAAGTAAACAGTACAAATAAAGGGTGAAAAGTAAAAGGTAGAGATTAAGCGGTAAAAAGTGAAATATTAAGATTAGGATTTGAAATTAGAAAATTAGAGTTGAAGCTGATGAATGGAAGGTTATGACTGAATACTAGAGAGCGAAAGTAATGAATAAGAAATAATGAATGGTAATCAAAATAGAGAACTAGAAATCAAAAGTGAAGAGTTGAAGGTTGACAATACAGAATAAGAATTAAAAGGTAACAAGTAAATGATAAACACATGTTAGAGGTAAAAGGTAAATAGTTGGTGATTAATAGAAAAACGAAGAGTAGAATTAAAAAAGAACATTGAAAGGTATAGTTCAAGGTGAAGATAAAAAGATAAAGATTTATAGGTAAGGAGAAAAATATGAATAATAAAAAGCTAAGTGTAAACAGAGTAATTTATCATTTACTAGCAAAAGGGAAACATAAGAGAGGTGAAAATAACAGGTAATCAGTGATTGATAAATAGTAAGTAGTGTGAGAATAAATAAATAGTCAAAGAAAGATTTAAATTAAATTTAAATCAAATCAAATCAAAATAAAGTGAACGGTAAAAATAGAGGCCAAAGTGAAAAAGCTAAAATGCGTAGGTTAAAAAATAAAATGTTAATATACAAACTTGATAAGAATAAAATATATAATGAGCAAAAAAAATATATTGAGTAAAAATAATAATGAAAGTAGAGAATGAGTAAAAGTAAAAAGTGAAAAGTTGATGGTTACGAATGCAAAATAAGAAGTAAGGGTAAAGAGTAAATGGTAAATATTCTAAAATAAAGAGTAAAATGTAAAAATATATAAGTATATAAGATGAGTTGAAGCGTGGAAGAGTAGAAGTGTATTGATTAAAGAATTGAGAATAGAGAGTGAAAAGTAATGTGTGAAACGAGAAGCGTCCAATGAGGAGTAAAAAGTGTGAAGCGTTAAGCATGAGACGCGTAAAATGAGAAATGAAAAGCGTTAAATGTTAGGATAAATAGTAATAAAAAAAGTAAAAGGTGAAAAGTAAAAGTTAATGAATGAAAGAAAAATAGTGATAGGAAAAGATCGAAAGATCAAAAGTCAACGGTAGAATAATTATTGAACAATAAAAGTAGAGATTAATATATAAAATGTCAAATGTTGAAGCTGAGGAGTGGAAGATTAAGAATGCATACTAAAGAGCGAAAGTAATGAATAAGAAATAATGGATGGTAATCAAAATAAAGAACAGAAGGTAATGACTAGAAATAAAAAATGAAGAGTTGAAGGTTGACAATACAAAATGAGAAGTAAAACGTAACAAGTAAATGATAAATAGTCAAAGGAAAAGAGCAACATGTAACAAATGAATGGGAAAGTTCAATGGAGAAAAGTAAACGATGGTAAATAAAATGTTAGCAATAAAATGCAAAGGGTGCTTAGAGAAATACTAAAAAATTTAATGAAAATAAATCAATGTTGGAGAGGAAACAATTAAAAGTAAAAGGTATAAGATAAACAGCAAAAAATAAAAAATTAACAGTCATTCAAGCGTTTTTATTACCTCATGAGTACTCGGATTATGCTAAAGTGCACATGATCTGAAAACGAAACGTAAAAATTAAAAAAGGTTATACACGGAACGACCGAAATTAGCTCTGCGCCTAATTCGTATTACTGTTTTTGAATTAGTTGATTCTAACAACAAAATTTCCAAAATAACTATAAAATTAGTTAAAATGTAGAATTTACTGTGCTGAAAAAAACTCTTATTTTTAGAGAATGTGTTTAGTTGGCGAATATTCTGGACACAAACCAGCAATATTTCAATCCAACACGAAATTCTCATTGACAACTAATTTCGTTATTAAAATCAGAAACTTTGATTCTATTTATCTATCACCGTCATTACTGAAGGACAGCAGTGTCAAAGCAAAACAATCCATTAAAAAGCTAAAAGGGACAGTCTTGTTGAAACTGCTCGCAAATTGTTTAGATGTTTTTCGCATGTGTTACGTAAACTGTTAGTGGAAAGTGTATTTATTCAGAATTTGTGCGCACTTGAAGCGATTGTGCGTAATAATGTTTTTACGCGGAACAGTGATGTGAATTTCGAATGTTGCACTCTAATTGTGATGAAGGTTTTTTGTATCTTCAAACCTTCCGAGCTGCGCCGTCCGGTGTACTATTTGTATTCGGTTTTTGTTTTCCGAGTGCTCAAAGTTTTCAGTGAGAATGAAGAAACAGTGATTTAGAAGAAAAAAAATTCAAAAAGATGTTTACGTTTCGTTTATGTCTTTTTCTCCAACACAACATCGTATTTATACCTGCCAATATAGAAAAGACAACCGCGTCTGAATTTTTTTCGGCAGTAGTGTGCCATCTAGTGGCTAGTAGTCATTAAGGTGTTACCGTTTCGGTGACAGGGCGCCATATAGCTGCAGATTGCAGAAGCCAATTCAACCATTCATATTGGTTGAAAACAACATTATATTTCTTTAATTCAACTAAAAAATTAGTTGACTGGATATGAAGTGTGCCTTAGCTAAGAAATGACAGTACGTTTAATTTGTGAATTCAACTAAAAAAAATAGTCATTTCAACAAATATTTTATTATTATTAAGGGAATGAGAATAAAAAATCTAAATCAGCAAAAGTAAGATTTTTTTAGTTGTCTCAAAAAATAACTAACTAAAATCAGCAAATCAACTAAATTTTTCGCGAAAATGCTGATTTCGGTCGTTCCGTGTAGTTAAAAGTATAAGATAGAAAATAAAATGTGAAGAGGTAAAGGTAAGAAGTTAATCGTAAAGATTGAATGATAAAAAGTAGAGAATGCAGTGTAATTTGAACAGAATTAAAGGTAAAGAGTGAAAGGGTATGAGTAGGAAGTAAAGGATTTAAGGTGATGAATAATTGTGGTAATTAATGAACGGTAAAATGTAAAGGAGAGAGTAAAATGCTAGAAGTAAAGCGTAAAGAGTACCAAGTACAGTATTGTGTAGTAAACAATAGAACGACCTCGAAAATGAGTGAACCAAACGAACAAAAGCTACCGCCGGTACGAAAGAATACAATTATTGTTGACTTCAGGCAGTGCAAAATTCGACCTTCGATACGAGAACTTGAAGGTTTGCTTAAGGAGCAAATGCATCTTGACATTTACTTCAATGCAATAAGATAAATAATGTTGTTCACATCCAGTTTTATAAAGAGTTGGATGCAGTTCAATTCGCAAAAGACAATAATAATGTGCATTATGTGGAGCACGAGAACATTAAGTACAACATTCCATTATATATGGAAGATAGTGCTATAGAAGTGCGTGTGCATGATCTTCCCTCAAGCGTCACCGATTCTTATATTTGCAAAACTATGTCTCAATACGGAGAGATTCTCTCTATCGAAAAAGAAAAGTAGAAGAACTTTTTCCCCGGTATTCTAAATGGCGTACGTTTGTTACGCATGCGCTTGAAAAGGTCTATACCTACTTATGTAACTTTCGGTCACGATACAAGAATCCCGTGCAAATCACTTGTTACCTATGACAATTAGATGGCCACATGTCAATATTGCCAAAAAACTGTTCACTACGGTAAGCCATGTGATAAACTGGGCAAGGAGACAACCACATTAAAGGACAACGGTGCTTCCTTCACACCAACCCCAAGCAACCCCAGTACTCCTGTGACAGTCACCAACAACAGTGAAGTATCCCCTTCAACGAAACCGTCCAACGTAACCTCTATAGAACAAAGTATACTAGCTGCAGTTAACAACTTATCCTCCAACCAACCAGCAACTGCAAACAATGTACAAGAAGGCGCATCTACAGCAACTAGCAACGAAATCAACAACAATACCATGGAAATGGATAACGAGACGAACCACGAACAAACTGCCCCTCAATCCTCTCAGGAGGGGAATGGAAGCTCCTCTCCTCCTCGAAAAAGGGTGACAACGAGATCCAATACAAAAAAAATTTAGCTAAAAACTCAGTTCAATCGGCAAATAGGCCTGAATAAAAATATCTTTAAAAAAAGGTAAATAGTGAAAGGTTAAAAGTAGAAGGCAAATAATAAGAAGTAAAGATAAAAAGTTGATGTATTAAAACTAAAGACTGAAGGTAAATGACAAACGGCAAAAGCTAAAAAGTAGAAGGTAAAAAGTAAAAGGTTTAAAAAAAGTATATAAATACAAGATAAAAGCAAAGAATAATTGGTTAGAAGTGATTTTGTAAAGGTAACAGGCTAAGTTTTAAAAGTAAAGAGCAAAAAGGAAAGGGGCGACAGGAAGAAAGTAAACGACAAAAAGTCAGTGGTCAAAAGCATATGATCAAAATTAGAAAAATAAAGCATGAATGGTGAAGAGTGAAATGTTAAAAGTAAAAATAAGTACTACAAGATCAAGAGTTAAAGAGTATAGCGTAGAAAGTAAAGAATTAAAGGCGAAGAATAAAACGTCAAAAATTGCTCTGTGAAGCGGAAAATATTAAAAGAAAAATGTTAAACGTAAAATGTGGAAAGTGAAGTGTAAAAAGTAAAGAGTGGAGCAATAGAAAAGTATGAAAAGTGTATTGAATAATGAATTGAGAATAGAGAAGAAAAGAGTTAATGATAAAACGTGAAGCGTACAATGTGGAGTCAAAAGTGTGAAACTTAAAGCGTGAAACGTTAAGTGTGAAACGAAACGCGAGAGTGAGAAGTGAAAAACGTGAAGAGCAAACAGTCAGACGTAAATCGTAAATCGTAAGGGTAAGGAGTAAAGACTAAGAAGTAGATCAAATTTTGCTAGGTTACAAAGTCGATTTGACAGTAAACAGTGCAAAAAAGCTAATGGACAAAACGAATATTCGAAAACTCATAAAATCGGTTTTTAATAAATGAAACTATAAATTGGATCAAACAATTCCACATGTTCCTCTATTCCACCGAACCACTAAACATCCGTTCCGCGAATTTCAGTACGCCCCGAATATTTTTTTTTTGCTGCCGGGCCGACCCAAAACCTTTGTTTAGTCTAATCTTGCCAAAACTCGATCGCGGCAAGCGAATTGATTTCTTTCTCCGACCACCGACAAAACGCCCGTCCAGAGAGGAAGTACCGCCCTCCTTGTAGCCTCGCAGCGTTCCCGCTGATGATACCCGGCCCCGGAAAAGGCCCCGGATTCGATAGGGCGCAAAATGAAATTATAATAAGAGCTTTGATAGCTCTTCTCTTGTTCGCCGCTAATCTCGGGCCATTAATCAATCAACACCTGTGTGTAGAAACGGTGTCTTGGAAATACCGCCGACGTGTCTTTCGCCGGTCGATCTTTTTTGTTTTATTTTTATTTTCTTTTTTTTTGGTTTTGGCAAATTCGCCCTGAAGCGAAAGGGTCCCGACGGACGGAAGGACGGACGGACGGACGAACCGATGACTTAAATGTCAAGATGGGGTTTCTCCGATTTCATTTAACACATTACCGGCCCCGCGGAGAAAGTCAATCGATTTGGGATGGCTGATAATTTTACCGTATGCGCGCATGTTTTTTTTGATGACTTCGGTTTGATCTCCGCTCCCGAAGTCCTCCGAATGTCTCTATTAAAGGAGGTGTCAGAGAAAGGTGAGAATGCTTTCAACTGGAATTAGTTGGAGAAACTATGCATTTGATTCGTTTGGAGGTTTCTGAGAATGGCGGTGAAATTCAGTGCGAATTTTTTCGAAATGGACTGATTTGAAAGTTAGGATAAAATTGACACATGCTTTGAATGGATTGCTGTTGATATCGATTTAATATGAGTTTTGTCTTTTCATTTATTTTCAGGCGGTCGAGTTGATCTGACAACTTTTAAAATCAAGTCTTCAGTGTAAACATCAAACCGGATGATGAAAAGGTGCGATTGCAATATATAGATTTTTTAAATATGTTAATTATGCCAAGATTCTCGAAGCAAATTCGTTTCCGGGAAGCAAAATAAAGAGTCTAGAAGTACTTTTCGTGACCTTTCACGAATTTGTTTCCTCAAAAGCATTGTTCCAACATCGGTTGCCGGGGTGCTGAATGCTCATTGCAAAACCTGCACATACGGAAAAATCCTTCATCGGCAAAACCACGCAGGAAAAAAAAACTGCCAAGAGGGGGAACCTCCAAAAGTTGTATTTCATGAAACCAAACCTTTTGCATGCTTATGAAATCGCGTTGCCTAAAATATGCAAATGACTTTCGCTTATGGTTTGGCCGATTGCATCGCCGTCATCGTCCACTTCCCCCATTACCGCCGCAACCGACCGCGACCGCCCGAGACTCTTAAGTTATCAGCTGCTGACTGAGATGCGGTGTTCGCCACTGCCACACTACTGCGAACCTGTCTGTCATTCGAGCCGAATATCGCCTGTCGGATTTGCTGTCTTTTGATTGTTTCAATAAAATTATCAAATCAAATATGGTTCGATTGCTTCGAGTCCCAAATTTGGCGCCAAGGCCTTCCGTCTTCGGCGACCTCCGATTCCTAAATGATCGTAGCGCGCAGCTGTAGCGTATGTATGCTTTATATCTTCGCAACCTAGCAACCGGCGGAGTGACCTTTTTGTGGGACAATTCTGCGATTCTGTTGCATATTGGAAGCTGTTTTTTTTGCGCGCGAAATTCAGTAACTCGTTTCTTGTGTTGGGGGTTTAGCTGCTATGAAGAGCTTAAACGACGTCGAAGGAAAACGTGATTTGCTAAATCGAGAGGTCCCCACATAAATCACTTGCACCGTGTGTGCCGGACAGGCCGGAGTCTGCAGAACTAATATTGATCCAATTAGTAAATAGTTTGCAATCTTAGATAAGGGTCGGTTGTGGAAGCCTCGTTTTTAGGGGTTTTGCCATCGATGAATGATTAATCGAACCACTTTTTCGGTTTTGGCAAGTGTTGCGTAAGATGACTTAGTGCATTTATGCAATAAGTTGAAAAGGTATGCAATATAGCTACTGGTAAAATGATTATGTGTTTTTTGTTGTTGTGATTTTTTAAATGATGACTTAGGTTAATATCTTTTCTATCTTTTGTAATACAGACAAATTTAATGTGTTGGCGAACACAGTAAGCCAGTGGTTCCCAGTTATTTTTGGTCGAATGCCCACTTGGATACATTATACTTTCTACTACTAACCAAGTCACAAATTTTTTAAATTTTTGTTTGATGGATTAACATGTGGTGCAGTAATGCCTTTCTCATGTAACTCATGTTTTCATTGATATTACTAAGATATTCTTCAAAAAACTTTTATTTGAACATTGAATTAGAACGCAAAAGCTTTTTTGGGCATACATTAGCATAACCACCCGTAAAAAAATAAACCATTCATTTTACAGCATAAACAATTGTTTCACAAGTAGATCTATGGGTTACAATATATTTTTTTGTATATTGACAAGATTTTTTGCATTTCCAACGATTCGATATATTGCTTCTACGATTCACAGTCGAATTTATTGTACACGTCGTGTTTCACTCTGTTATTCCGCAACTGGAATCGAGATCCGAACAAAAGTCAAAAGCAGTCTATTAAAATATACGTTGAACCTGTTAATTTTATTTTTTTTCTTTTTTTTTTTTTTTTTTTTAATTGAGTCTAAGTTAGTGAAAATTGGCTTCCGGTACTTCCGGAACCAAGCGCTGAAACTGACATAACCGAAATCGGTTCGTTTAACCAGCAACTAACATAACCTATAAATTGAAACAGTTTTGAACCAAGTTTAGAAGGATTTTACGTTATTTTGCATCATCGCTCTATATGATAGGTTGCAAATTCATACACCGTGCCCTGTATTTCCGGAACCGGAAGCCGGTTCTGGATACAAATCTAATTAATGTATGGAAACATAATACTTTTCAGTTAAATCTGAGTTTGCGAGGATCGGTTTCTGAGAAATTCGAGTGATTCCTGGTTTGGAGCACACGAGCACTTTCTCAGTACTTCCGGAATCAGGAACGTACCAGTCAACGTATTTGGTCATAAATAAACTATATCTGCATATTTAAAGAATTATACGGCTATTTGAAGGTATTTGGCTTGATTTTTTTTGTGTCATTTATAAAAACACGATCTCGAAAATGGAATATATACACTTATCAGCCTGTAGTTCCGGAATCGGAGATCGGATTCAGATGAAATTCCGAAGTTTTGTGTGAAACCATAAGACCTTGTATTTGAATCTAAGTTTATGGAAATTCAGCAATCTCCGAGAAAAGTTAGTGCAAAAAAACATACACACATGTACACACAGACATTTTGTGATCTCAACGAGGTGAGCCGAATGACATACAACACTCGGCCCTCTGGAGCTCGGTTCAAAATTCCGGTTTCACTGTGATTGCGTATCCTTTCTATAGACTGTTCCAGAAAGTATGGACGCACTTTGATTTCGCTGTAAATAATTCACAAGTGTTAGATATTCAAATTTTATTGGATATACTGATAATATTAGACTGAAACAACAGAATATTATTCTCAACATTTGCTACTTAGCCATTGTAGACTAGCTGGCGCACCTTCTTGCGAACGTTCCTCATTAAATTCCGTACAGACTTCTTGGCGACAAGTTTTAACACTTTTTTCCAATCTTTTTCGAACTGTTGAATGGTTTCGGCTTCCGAGATATGTTTCCTAAGATGTGCCTTCGTTAATGCCCAAAATTCCTCAATTGGTCGAAGTTGGGGGCAATTTGGTGGATTCATGTCTTTTGGGACGAAAATGACATTTTTGGTAGTATACCACTCTACCGTTGATTTCGAGTAGTGGCAAGAAGTAAGATCTAGCCAGAAGACAACAGAATTCTTGTGGCTTCGAATCATGGGTAGAAGTCGTTTTTGTAAACATTCCTTGATGTATATTTCGCTGTTCATTGAAGCAGTGGTGATGAAGGGTATCGAAATCTTACCGTAGCTACAAATTGCTTGCCAGACCATAGCTTTCTTACTAAATTTTTCGACTTCAATCGATGTCTCGGACTGGTTTAACACTTTCTCTTCTCGCACCGTATAATTTTGTGGTACCGGCAAGGATTTGTAATCGAGTTTCACGTAGGTTTCGTCGTCCATGATTATGCAGTTCAAATTTCCAGCAAGAATCGTATTGTACAGCTTTTGAACCCTCGGCCTGATCGATGCTTCTTGTTTCGGACTACGTTTTGGTTGTTTCTGCTTCTTATAGGTTCAAAGATTCAAACGTTCTTTAGCACGAAGAACATTTGACTTCGAAGTGTCCACTTTTTTGGCCACATCTCGAACTGAAACCTCCTTCTTTTGCTCGAACGTCTTCAGTATACGTTAGGTTAGCAGGACCATTTTTTCGACCCGGTTTTCGGTTTATCCTCAAAGGTATTATCCTCACCGAACTTCCTGATTGCATTTCGCACGGCTTTTTCACTTACTCCTTCCATTTTTGCTATCTTTCTCAGTGACAGTCCGCGTTCTGTGCACCATTTGTACACAATTGTTCGACGTTGTTCTGCTGAAAGCCCACGCATTTCGAAACAAACTAATGAAAACGAATAAACTACTGCACAAGTGGTTAGAGAAGAGAGTAAACAACAGGACGCAGCCAAAAAAATTGACAGATTCTGAACCATTGCGAAATGGCAGCGGGTTTCGGTTGCGTCCATACTTTCTGGGACAGTCTTTATATGATACTTTTTGCCTTTCTCATATAAAAGGTGATTTTTTTGAGGTTAGGATTTTCATGCATTAGTATTTGCTCAGATTTTTTGAGGTTATGATTTTCATGCATTATTATTTGCTCAGTATGCTCTGACATTTCATCATGAATAGACTTACTAACGAGCAACGCTTGCAAATCAGTGAATGGGCCCTAGAAAAGTTGGCAGAAAATCCGCTTTTTTATCGACAAATTTTGTTCAGCGATGAGGCTCATTTCTGGTTGAATGGCTACGTAAATAAGCAAAATTGCCGCATTTGGAGTGAAGAGCAACCAGAAGCCGTTCAAGAACTGCCCATGCATCCCGAAAAATGCACTGTTTGGTGTGGTTTGTACGCTGGTGGAATCATTGGACCGTATTTTTTCAAAGATGCTGTTGGACGCAACGTTACAGTGAATGGCGATCGCTATCGTTCGATGCTAACAAACTTTTTGTTGCCAAAAATGGAAGAACTGAACTTGGTTGACATGTGGTTTCAACAAGATGGCGCTACATGCCACACAGCTCGCGATTCTATGGCCATTTTGAGGGAAAACTTCGGAGAACAATTCATCTCAAGAAATGGACCGGTAAGTTGGCCACCAAGATCATGCGATTTGACGCCTTTAGACTATTTTTTGTGGGGCTACGTCAAGTCTAAAGTCTACAGAAATAAGCCAGTAACTATTCCAGCTTTGGAAGACAACATTTCCGAAGAAATTCGGGCTATTCCGGCCGAAATGCTCGAAAAAGTTGCCCAAAATTGGACTTTCCGAATGGACCACCTAAGACGCAGCCGCGGTCAACATTTAAATGAAATTATCTTCAAAAAGTAAATGTCATGTACCAATCTAACGTTTAAAATAAAGAACCGATGAGATTTTGCAAATTTTATGCGTTTTATTGTTTAAAAAAGTTCTCAAGCTCTTAAAAAATCACCCTGTAGAAAGGCTATGCAATCGCTGTGAAAATCGACTTTTTAACCGAGGCTCGAAGGGTCGAATGTCATATACCATTCGACTCAGCCCGACGAACTGAGCCAATGTCTGTGTGTGTGTGTGTGTGTGTGTGTGTGTGTGTGTGTGTGTGTGTGTGTGTATGTAACAAAAATATGCACTCACTTTTCTCAGAGATGACTGAACCGATTTTCACAAACAAAGATTCAAATGAAAGGTATTATGGTCCCATAGCTTGCTATTGAATTTCATTTAAATGTGACTTCCGGTTCCGGAGTTATATGGCAATATGTGAAAATTTGAGAAAAAGTTTATATTCAATTATCTCTGGAACAACTTAACCGATTTTTACAAACTAAGATTCAAATGAAAGGTATTATAATATCCTAAAAATTTGTGGAACATTTTATCAGGATCCGACTTCCGAAACCGAACTAAAGCGTGATAAGTGGAAAATTACCAATTAGTATATTACTTATAATTTTATTAGTATTTTTCCACGAACGATGGTTAAAAACAGGTACAAATCCCATAAAACTGTCTGATAAATTCTTCTTATTGCGGAGCTTGTTAGTTTGTGGGCATGAAAACTTAATTCGGCACTACTGGTCCCCTCTTTTCCTGTTCCGAGAGTACCGAAAGTGAAGAAGAAAAACTCCTAAAACTAAATTCACTTCGATTTCTCTGCGATGTTTGAACCGATTTTCACAAATCTTGATTTGAATTAAAGTTCATACTGTCTTTAAACCTACTAAGAAATTTCATCTGGATCCGACTTCCGGTTCCGCAGTTGCAGGGCGATGAGTGTCATAGTTTTCAAATCGCCATAATAATTCAAATAATAATAATAATAATAATAATAATAATAATAATAATAATAATGATAATAATAATAATAATAATAATAATAATAATAATAATAATAATAATAATAATAATAATAATAATAATAATAATAATAATAATAATAATAATAATAATAATAATAATAATAATAATAATAATAATAATAATAATAATAATAATAATAATAATAATCCTACTTCATGTTTTATGCTGCTGATTCATGGTGTTTAGCTTAACTTACACATGCAGAAGTAACAGAAACGCGGGTTCGCTTCGTCTGTTAGATTTCGTTTAATTGGTTTAATCGAAATAGAGCATGAGATAGTAAGTATAGGTTTAACTACGTTCAAATCTGTTCCAATTTGTAGGTCATATTTATTGGTAGCAAACGAACCAACTTCGGCTATTCCGTTTATCTGAATCCGGTTTCGGAAGAATTGGAAATAGTGATTAAAAACTGCAAAAAGGATCTCACTCACTTTTCTTGGAGATGGCCAAATCGATTTTCACAAACTTATTTTTTAATTTGTTGTGGATACTACTTTCGGTTCCGGAACTACAGGTTAAACAGGATTTGTAGAGTTTGTGAGGTTAGGTCCGAACAAATTTTCCTATTTCTATTCAAGAAATAGTTGTTTTTGCGAATTTCACGGTTATATTTATGATGTAATGAGTAATATGAGAAAGGCATCATTACACCACTAGGTGGATTAAAATAGGTTTTTAATCATTGCAAGACCTTTTATTTGCGTCTCAGTTCGTCAAAATTGGTGAAGTAATTTTCGAGAAAATTGAATGTCAGTTTTCCCATAAATTTGCTCTTATTACCTTGTAATTACGGAACTAGAAGTCAGATAAAGATAAAATTCAATAGCAAGCTACCTTTTGTTTGAATCTAAGTTTGTGAAAAACGTGTGTTACCATTTCGGAGAAAAGTGACTGACAATATTATCATTTTTTTTTGTAATTCCGGAACCGGATGTCGGATCGGGATAAAATTTAATAGCAGTATATGGGACCATACGACCTTTTATTTGAATCTGAGTTTGAGAAAATCAGTTCAGCCATCTCTGAAAAATTTGAATGATATTGTTTGTAACATGAGAAAGGCAATCACAGGTAATCATCAGTATATTTGCATTATTATTTATATTAGCAAATCACCTAGCTTTCAAATTTCTTGGCAAAGCAATGCCTTGGTATTACATTCCTATAGTAGAATTCGACCTTCTGTTTTATTAGACTTCGCAGCCGATTCAGAGTGTACAGAAACATTGCATGGCTGGTGCTGCGATCATACTGACACCAAGAATTCTTCCAGGTCGGGGCCTGAACATACGACAACTGGTTTGTTAGACCAGTGCCCTATGCATTGAACCACCAACCCGGGACCAAACGGCGCAAACGTTGAATAACTTTGACATCGTAGTTATAGATGAAGATTCTTTTAAACATTATCTTCACATATGAACGAACAGGGACATCTATATTTAAGATATCGTCAAAACTTAAAATGAATTGGACAAGACACGGGGGTTGTGTAAACTTCCGACATATGATATTTCGTTTAAACTGCAAAAGTTTGCAAGTGAAGCTAACATTTTTTGGCTTAATTATATTGATCCCGTTGCAATTGAAATTTGACTTACGTACTTAGAGTACACAATGTCGCTTCCGTCCTCATCAAACAACATCCCTTTTACTCAATTGAGACATTTGCTTTTCAGTTGTTAAATTGACATCGAATCGAAAGTAGCAATGTGTCAAAATTTTGCTCGCCCATCGCGAAAATCCAGACTAACCGTTACTAATGTAATAAAAGTATTCGGAAAACGTTTGTCGACCGCCAGAAAGACTGAATCGGGAGGGCTTGAAATAAAACACCAAATGTCGCAAAGTTGTCGAAGAGAGGCCATCTGTTTCAATCGGGACTCCAACTTCTCCATCCAAAATTTCGTAAACAAGCAAGGAATTCCTTTCTACAAACGTGCATCGAATTAAAAAACTAGCAGGATATGCGGCTCACAAGAATATGATAACTCCAAATCTTGCGAAGAGAGTTTGATTACAGGGTATAGGATGATGAAGACTTCCAGATTTTAAATAGCTTCCTGAACTGGAATATTCAACGGCTAGTGGAAGAGGGATTTTCAAATACCTTGAGCTAAGGAAATGTGTGTTGCGTGTTGCGAGCCATCTGTTCCAATGGCTTGCTTAGCGACATTGAAATCACTACCGAAATTATCAACCAAAAAAATATGTTTCCTTTCCTTAAGCAATTCTGTTTTTGGCCGACTTGTCATCTTGGCATCATGGAATGGAATTCCACGAACAACCGAAATTAACCCTCTTTCCAAGGTGCCAGAGCTACGTGCGATAGAAAAATATTGGGACAAGTGCAAACTCAAGAAGCAGTGACACAGTGGTGGTTGTCAGCGAGTTGCAGTTCAAAGAAAACTGACCAGATGAAGTTCTTCTGGTGATGAAAGTTAACAACGAGGATAATCACCAAACTGGAATGAATATTTTTTCTGTACTCTGTATGAATTGAACTTGTGATACAGACGTGATTTGTATCTTGTTCGACCAACTTTTGTTTCTAACACCTTTTTTTTTGTCTTTCTTATGAATCTCACAAGATTTGGATTTTTGGATTCAGTATTAACATCATATTTGCAACTAATATGTTGGCTTGATCCTGAACTGGATTTAGCAATGATACCATCAACATTTTTATTGTCATGAACACATTTGCTTTGAACCTTTCTAAGATAGATTTTTTTCTAATGGGAAAACCCACACGGAAAGACCGAAATCAGCATATTGGCGAAAAAATTAGTTGATTTTCTGATTTTAGTTAGTTATTTTTTGAGACAACTAAAAAAATCTTACTTTTGCTAATTTAGATTTTTTAATTCTAATTCCCTTAATAACAATAAAATATTTGTTGAAATGGCTACTTTTTTTAGTTGAATTCACCAATTAAACGTGCTGTCATTTCTTAGCTAAGGCACGCTTCATATCCATTCAACTAATTTTTTAGTTGAATTAGATAAAAAAAACGTTGTTTTCAACCAACATAAATGGTTAAATTGGTTTCTGCCATTTGCAGCTATATGGCGCTCTGTCACCGAAAAAACGGTAACACCGTAATGACTACTAGCCACTAGATGGCACACGACTACCGAAAAAAATGTCAGTCACGATTATCTTTTCTATATTGGCAGGTATAAATACGATGTTGTATTGGAGAAAAAGACATAAGCGAAACTTAAACTTCTTTTTGAAAATTTTACTTCTCAATTGCTGTTTTCTTCATTCGACTTCGCGAAATTGACTATCTCACTGAAAACTTTGAGCACTCGGAAAACAAAAACCGAATACAAGTAGTACACCGGACGGCGTAGCCCGGAAGGTTGGAAGATACAAAAAAAAAACATCATTTGACATATACAATTAGAGTGTAATATTCGAAGCTCACTTTACTGTTTCGCGTAAAAACATTATTACGCACAATCGCTTTAAATGCGCACAAATTCTGAATAAATACACTTTCCACTAACAGTTTACGTCATTTTTACATATCGGTTTAGAAATTTATATATGGATATATAGTAACACATGCGAAAAACATCTAAACAATTTGCAAGCAGTTTCAACAAGACTGTCCTTTTTAACTTTTTAATGGTTTGTTTTGCTTTGAAACTTCTCATGGTTTTTTGGCTAATAAACTTGTTAATAAAACCAATTTCATTTTTGTTTTCTTTGTCCTGCCCTTCAGTAATGATAGTGATAGATAAATAGAAACAAATTTTCTGATTTTAATAACAAAATTTGTTGTCAATGAGAATTTCGTACTGGATTGAAATATTGCTGGTTTGTGTCCAGAATATTCGCCAACTAAACACATTCTCTAAAAATAAGAGTTTTTTTCAGCACAGTAAATTCTCAATTTTAACTAATTTTATAGTTATTTTGGAAATTTTGTTGTTAAAATCAACTAATTCAAAAACAGTAATACGAATTAGGCGCAGGGCTAATTTCGGTCGTTCCGTGCACTATTTGAGACTTATTGCCCGCCTGAGTTTACTGTCCACTAAAAATAAGTTAGCGTCAACAGGTGGGCAGTGGGGACCAGTTTGGGAATTACAGCAGTATGCGTATGACACCATTTCACTCGTATTATTTCGTATGACGTCCACCTGAAATTCATCTTTTTAATGACTGAATACTAGTGTGCCGGAAAAGGATCAAAGGGGAGAAACATGAACTTTCTGAAATCGTCCAAATTTCTTCGATGTGCGATATCTTCGAAATTCATGAAACATCGAGGTTGTGTGTCATCCCGAAAAAAAAATTAGAAAAAAATTTTATTTTCGAAATAACACCAAATCTCGACGTTTTATATTATACTAAGACGTCTGGAATTTAAATGAATTGTCGGTATCAGAAATTTCATTAAAATTTTCCAGCGGTGTTTCTCAAGTTGGAAATGGAAAATTGGTGACCGTCGAATATTACGAACCGGTAGTTCCTAAAAGCTTTAGTATCTCAAAAAAAAAAAAATACAGCCAAGCCATACCATAGGAAGGAGAACATATGTTCAATGGTCTGGAGAAAATTTTTTCTACTACGTTAAATACAACAAGAGATTTCCACGATCAAGATCTACCCATTCTTGCACAGAGTGAATTTTGTAAAAGGCGCTTTATAATAAAGTAAGAGGTATTAACGTTAATAGTTATGTAAATTCACAAAATATTTTTATCTGTGTGGGAGCCACCTCGTTAACCACTTTACGCATTTCAACTGCGCTTGTGAACATCACACCCTAAACTACACACACAAAATAGAATTCACTTGTACAGGTTTTCTTGTCCCACCAATGATGCAATTCACTAAGACCTAATTTATCAAAATTCCATTTGTAATGGCTTAATGTTGGATGGGACTGAAATTTACTGGTCCCGAACGTAATTTCCATTTTGCTAGCAAGTGCGACTGCATGAATTTATATCCACCACTTACCTGTCAAGCAGATGTGTGTTTCTATGCACTTAAAAAAAACTTCAATATGGCAGGTGACTTAATCCCTCATATGATGTATTTCATAAAGACCTAAATTATCAAATGACGGAAAGTTTTATTTAGTAATTTCATTTGACTGTAACTTGGAGTCTGCTAGCAGGTGCGACTGTATATATTTAAATGCATCTTTTATCAGCCAAGCAGGTGTGTGCGTGTGTGTATGCTTCTGTGGGTCAGTCGATTAACAAGCGTATTTTGTGATTCAATGATTCTCGGTTCAAGTTGTGGCGTTCGCTATCAGGTTTTTTTTATTTCAGTGAATTTTATGTCATGAAATTTATGACACAATATTGAATGTTCTTCCACGTACATTGGCGTGAACTACGACGCTCCATTTATGTGCATCTAATAAGATGTATAATCGGGAGCGGGTCATTTCGCCGAAAGCCATTTCGCCGAAAGTCGTTTCGCCAAATAGCCCATTTCACCGAAAGGGTCATTTCGCCGAAAGGGTAATCTCGAATATATCATATAATTTTTTTGTGCCATTATGCCTCCTGTACAACTGATGTGGCGCAGCCACATAACCGAAGCCAAGGAAGGCTCGGCGGCATAAAGCCGGCTGAGTTGGCCGTCGACCCGCCGTCGGAAGCGGCGGCCTCTTGCATACAAACCTGTAACCGCCTCGTTTGCCCGGTCTACTTTAAGCTAGGTTTGTTTGCTTTAGTTAGGTCCGAACGAGCGGTAGCGAGGTCGGGTAGTACACGAATCAAATCGATGTGGCGAAGCAGCATTAAATATTTTGCACACAATACCACATACAATTTGCTTGATAGATATACCTATCCAATTGCTTTGATGCTTAGTTTCCTTGGGTTCTGAGGTTCATGAATGAATCTTTATTCAAGAGTACAAGAATCAATCTTTATTGAAGAAGTACAATTGTAGGTCAACAAAACGGGCGTTAACGTATTATCATTCATTTGTGTTTATTTTAAATCAATTCCAAATATAATATTAAGACAATTGCAGGAATCGGCGAAATGACCCATTCGGAGAAATGACTTTTGGCGAAATGACATTCGGCGAAATGACCCTTTCGGCGAAACGGCTTTCGGCGAAATGACCCTGAAACGTATAATCACTGGGTTTTTTCGAAGAGTATGGCTAATTTGTTTACCGATCGTACTTTGTGATCCAATGATTCTCGGTTTAAGTCGTCGCTCTTGCTGTTAGTATTTTTTAAAATTTTCAATGAATTTCATGTGCACGTATCGGGAATAACTAAAAAAAAACTAAAACTAAAAACTAAAAAAAGGTCAAAACGAATTCAATAGACAAAAATTCAAATTAAAATAAATTTATGGTTCCATACAAAATTGGTGAATTTTATCCGATTCCGACTTCCAATTTTGAATTTACAGGGTGATGAGTTTTTGAAACTCAAACCGTCATAGAAGATGAGTATACTAAAAAATCTTCAAAGTTGGGCTCAAAACTATTTCAATTTATTAGTCATACTAATTCATGGACAAACGAGCTTTTTTGGGTTATGTTGGACTCTGAATACCGTTTCTGGAAGTACCATAGATAATGGCAAAAACTTCAAAGATGAACTCACTTTTACGTCTTATTGAATGCCTAATCGATTGTCACACGTTTAGATTGAAAGGAATAATTTTAAGGTTTCAACAACAGTGCGCAACAGTTCAAATAGGGCTACAAGTGCAATTTTGAATGCCAATGAAAGTGATTGGATGATTATACAGAAAACGGACAAACTCTGATCGCCTGAACGGCATAAAACGCACCAATTGTCGAATTGAGCCAAGCTATCGAAAAACAAATCCCCCCCAGGCCAGTGGAATCGTTAGCTACGATCAGAAAAGCTTTTTTTCTTTTGTTACAATTTTTTCTATAATTCATCATTTGTGGTTATTAATTGGACAAGCTTACCACATTCGGAGCTGTGCAGGTTAGCGGCATTCTACAAGCCGCCAAATTAGTTGACAAAGCAACCACCTTGTCACCGTCTTCGGTTCGAAAGGCATTCCATGCGCCCGCCGTGGACACCAGCATTCCATCCGGCAAACCTCGATCCACTCGAGTATTTGGATTAAAAAAAAGTTATTTTTTTTGTATTTCTTAGCTATCACTAATTCGATGTCAAACAGTCGAACAGTTGCTCGATCTCTTCGGGTAACACAAATCGTTAGGTTTTTGTCTGCCATCGTTTTGACGAGACCTTCTGGAGGCGTGCTCACATTCATTCAATTCATTTTCGAGCATTTTATTGACTTTTTTTTTCTGCAGATCGGGTTTTTTTTCTCTCGGGTTCAAAATCAACCAAATGCTGCACCAGATCTCCGTCGCCTATAATTACACTAAATGATTTGTAGCACGATCGGTGCTTTTTTTCCTTTCTAAAGATGCTTCTACTTTTACGGTTGAGGTCTTCTAGTTCGGATTTGAACCTGGTACGAACGAACGATTCTTCCAAAAAGGTAGCTATAAATTAAAGCCAAAGTATCAATTTTTCGGTGCATTCTGCAACAAAAGCTCTGGACCCCCGAATTTGGCATATGCTAAATGCTAAATGACTCCCCGTCCATTAAAAAAAAGGAAGGGCCCCCGAGGATCACCATTACTCATGTTGGTTTTTTGCGGCTGGCATCGGAAGTGACGTTCGCCAAGGTTGGCATTATTTTTATTGCTTACTCGGAGTGAATGCAAACCGGACAAAGCAGAAGAACCTTCGTGGACGGTTGTTGTTGTTTTTTTTTGTTTTCTCATTCGTCTCGGGCTATGCAGTTCTCCAATTACTTGGAGTCAAATTTGTTTTACTGCGCAGCCCCGGTCCGGTCCTGAGCTGGGTGTGTCGTTAATCCGATTGGAACAGAAAAAAACTCATGGCTCATGATTTGCATTCGAAGGAACGAAGTGGTTCTTGGAACGAAACATCAGCGAAATCCGAAGCGGATGGTAGTCTCGTCTGGTAGAAGGTAATTACCGCCGTAATGAAGGGGTATTTATTTAGTTTTTGCTCACTTATGGGTAATCTTTTGAAATATTACAAATTACAGCAGAAACAAGGACAACCGTCTTGTGCTGATTTGAAAAGGCAACAACTCGAACCATTGATTCATTCATTATCATCAAACAAACCTTCGGGGAAACAATTCCCATTATTTTGAACCAGCGAAAAAAAATAGCTATCGACTGTTCTTCCCTCCTACTTCAAGCTAACAAATGGCCACAACTAATCGTTGTCATTTCGCCGAACGATTTTTATTATTAAATTAAAACGAGCTATCATCAATTTCCAGATGCATCCAATTAAGAATGACGCACATTCGAGGGAACCGCACCGGACTACGAAACTGCATTTCACGGTAGCACAGACTACTGCTGCGGAAAAAAACGACCAGCATCAAAACAAGAATTTCATGAAGTTCGCAACGAGTTGTTCCTTAATCGGACTGAAGTGCGTTCAGCAATGGCTTTTCGCATTATCGCCGCCCTGGGCCCTGGGTCCCCGAACCGGTTGTCCGCATCTGCGTCCAGTGATTGCACGCAATTGCTGCCGTTTTTTTCGACCGACGACGAGAGTCGGTTGAACTTCTACCGTTTGATTGATGTGTGTGTGTTTGTGCACATTTGCGAAAGAAAGCAAAACGCCTAACTGCGCGTTTCGCGACGTGTTTGCTGATGAGTGAGCAAAGTGAGAAACGACGCTGGAGATGGAGCCATGGTTCCTTGGCTTCGGCGCTGTTTCGATCCCTCGTTCCCAGATGTGATAACCGTGGAACTTATGGAAATGCACACCGGCATCAGTCGCACTGCTAGCTGTTATTATGAATTGTTTATATGCAGTAAGCGCTGCCGGCCATCACCGCCAACCGACCGACCAACCGACCGACCGACAAGCTTGATGTGAGCCCCAGCCCAAGATCGGTTCGCTTGATTGACTGCCAGCTTGCCAGCGCGTCCGTGTCGGTTGCAATTTCGCGGAAAGATCTGGCACCGTTGATCGCGCGGCGTCGGGATCGGCATCGGGAGCGACGGGGAAAACCTCGTTGAACGGTACAACGGTTCCCCGTACTCTAGCTTTGATTGACGTGAAATATGGGAAAACGGCGACCGTTTCCCGCAAGTCTCGCCTGGATTGGCGGGCTGACTCGCCAACGTAGCTTCTGGGCTGAATTGTCAAATACACATACTGCAGAGAAGGGTGATACGGGGGAGAAGGGGTGCGGCTTTCAATGCGGGAACTCGGTCGGACGGAGGAGTTTTGTTTTGATGGGAAAGCCATTGGAGTGCACTGACGGTGCGAGTCGAATGGGTTGGCAGAAGTTGACGGGTGAAATTTTTCGTTAGCAGAGGATTCGTTTATGGCCGTCTTGAATAGGGTTGCCACCACAGTTGCGTCGCATGCGAACATTTACTCGGGAGAAATGATTTGTAATATAGAAATCAATATACTTAGCTGTAAATGCGAGGTGACACCTAGTATTAAAAGTGCACTAATTGCATTTTTTTGTGAATTTTTAATTTCAAAGTTTCAAATTATGGTTTAATCAATTTGATCAACATTAACCCGGACTGATTTAAAAAAAAAACTGTTTTAACCCCACCTACTGCTGCAATTCTGCCTTTCTTATATATAATACAGCAGAAATTCCCCGAAATACTACTATTCAAAAAGGTTTAAAAAAGAGTTTGAAAAATTTCTGTTGTATAATACAATTACATTGATATATATTTGAATTTAAGTTAGTGAAAATCTATTCCATCATATGTGAGAAAGTGGAGTGAGCTCCATCTTATCCCATTTGATTACTATTGTCGATACTTCCGGAACCGAAAGCTCTATTTAGACATAGTGACAGCCGTTTCATTTAACCATACACTAACAAAACCTTACTCTTCATCCTCCATACTCGTGATTCACTGAAGTCCTTGGATGACTGAAAATGTTCTTGAAACAGATCAGAAAAGACAAGTGAGCTCCATGACTATGAGCAGTATTGAAAAACTATACATAAGCTACGGAATGCTCATTCAGATCTTAAGACCTGTTTTCACTGAAGTTTTTGGATGATTGAAAACATATTTGGAACAGAACGAATTAGACAAGTAGGCAGTATGTAGCTCCATGACTACGAACAGCATTGTCAAGTTATACAAAACATGCTGATTGCTCGAGTAGATATCAGGATTTGTTTTCACTGAAGTTCTTGGAGTACTGAAAATATTCCTAAAACAGATCGGAATAGACAAGTAAGCAATACAGGGTGCGGCACTCGAAGTGTAACCAATTAAAAAGGCCATGAATTCAGTTTGGAAAATTACTTTTACTTAATTCAAAGTTCAAAATGTGTAAAAATAATACAAAATTCAGAATCAATTCACTTTTGCTCGATATGACCACCTTTTGCCTTGACTCTGGTCTTGAGACGGTCAAAAAACGAATCGCAAGCTGCCCGAATGTGACTTGCAGGTGTATTTTGGCCCACTCGCGGACAATAACTTTTTTCAGCGCCTCGAGACTGGTGTATCTTTTAGTTCGGACTTTGCTCTCCAAAATGGCTCAAAGAGAATAATCCATTGGATTCGCATCCGGTGAATTCGAGAGCCATTGTGTGGACGTGATGAAGTTCGGAACGTTGTTTTTCAGCCATTCTTGGTTCACTCGAGCTTTGTGAGACGATGCCGAGTCCTGCTGAAACATCCATGGTCTGCCACCGACATGTTTGTCTGCCCACGGCTTCAAAGCAACCTCCAGAAAACTTTCCCAATAATATGTCGCATTTACCTTGACGCCAAGCTCGAAGGTCTGAAGTTGGTTACACTTCGAGTGCCGGACCCTGTATGTAGCTCTATGACTATGAGCAGCATTGAAAAATTATACATACAGGGTCCGCCATGTAACATTTTTTTTAAACATGCAATAAAACACAAACGGTTCATCCGATTTCAAAATTTATTTTTTAATATTAAAGTACAATCCTTCCGGTTAATTGTGGAATATAATTTGATTCAAATGGCTGCCTCGGCTGGTCTTGCAGTATGCCATACGGTCGGTCCAGTTTTTTAGTACATTTTCGATTGTATGCAGCTTTATTTCAGCTATGCCTGCACGAATGTTTTCCTTCAAGGCTTGAATTGTCTATGGCTTGTCCACATAACACTTATCTTTGACAGCCCCCCAAAGATAATAGTCTAACGGCGTCAAAATCACAGCTCCGAGCCGGCCAAACGACATCCGAATTTCGACTGATAATTCGATCTTCGAAGACTGTGCGCAGAAGATCGATCGTAGCGTTGGCTGTGTGGCACGTAGCGCCGTCTTGTTGGAACCAAATGGTGTCCAAGTCTTCCTCTTCAAGTAACGGGAAGAACTAATCGCTAATCATGGCGCGGTAGCGCTCGCCTTTGACCGTGGCAGCGGCTCCTGCCTCATTTTCGAAGAAAAATGGCCCAATGATGCCGCCAGACCAAAATCCGCACCAAACCGTCACTCTCTGAGGATGCATCGGCTTCTCCATGATAACGTGCGGGTTTTCCGTCCCCCAGATGCGACAATTTTGCTTATTAACATACCCGCCGAGATGAAAATGTGCCTCATCCGAGAAGATGATTTTTTTTTTGCAAAAATCGGCATCTTCTTCAACCTGATCGCAAGCGATAACGCATCCGATGGTCTGTACACAACCATTTTCGTTCAGCGGAAGGATAAAACTAAGTTTCTGTCAAGTCAGAAGTGACATTAAGATTACCAACGTCGAAATAACCGCTAGTTAAAAAACAAATATTAGATGGCGGACCCTGTAAGCTGCAGATTGCTCGGTTTTCACTTAAGGTCGAGGACTACTGAAAACATACCAAGAACATCTATAAATAATATGTTCAGCATTTTCTGATGGAATTTTCAAATGTACGAGATAACCACAAATCAGCAGGTCCAGGTCCAGGTCCAGGTCCAGGTCCAGGTCCAGGTCCAGGTCCAGGTCCAGGTCCAGGTCCAGGTCCAGGTCTAGGTCCAGGTCCAGGTCCAGGTCCAGGTCCAGGTCCAGGTCCAGGTCCAGGTCCAGGTACGCGACCTGAATTCTGCATAAATCCTCGATGCGGGACTGAATTCTGCATAAAAATTCTAGATCTGAAATTTGAACCTAGATCATGATTCTGGGTCTGAAACCTGGATTCATGATCTGAACTCGGGCCCTGGATTCTGGATTAGAATTCTAAACTTGGATTCAGCACTAGGTTTTTAGACCTGGATTCTTGCTCTTTGATTCTTTCTAAATTCTAGATCTAAAATTTTAACCTGGACTTGGATTTTGGTCCGTGTTTCTGGTCCTGGAGCTCAATTCCGAGCGTGAATTCTGGAATTCGACCTGGATTCGGAATCTTATCTCGGAGCCAGTATTCTGGACCTGGATTCAGAACCTAATTTCTGGACCTGTATCCAGAATCAGATTCTGGATCTGAGTTCTGAACCTGATTTTTGAATCCGAATTCTGAACCTGGATTCTAACTTTAATCTCTGAGCTAGGATTCTAAACCTGAAGTCTGATCGTAGATAAATGGCTTGAATTTCGCACCTGGATACGGGGCCTGAAATTTGAGCCTAGATCTTGATTTTGGGTGTAAATTTCGAGGCTGAGTCTGAATTTCCCTGGTTTCTAGTCGTGAGCTCTGAATCTGGATTCTGGACGTGAGCTCTGAATCTGAAACTCGGACCTGAATTTTGAACTTCAAATCTGAACCTGGGTTCTGGATCTCGACCTTGATTCTAGGCCTGATTGCTACACCTGGATTCAAGAGCGAAACGCTGGATCTGCCATCTGAACCTAAATTCTGAACCTGCATTCTGAACGTGGATTCGGATTCTGAACTTGATTTCTGGGTCTGCATTCTGAGCTTAAGTTTTGGGCCTGGATTTGGAACCTGAGTTCTGAACGTGAATTCTGGACTTGGATTTCGGATCTGAATACGGAACTTGGATATGGAACCTGATTTTTCTGAGTTCTGGATCTGAAATTTGAACCTGAACCCGAATTCTGGTACTGGATTCTGGTTCTGAATTTCCGACTTTAATTTTGAACCTGGATTCTCGTTCTAGATCTCGATTGTGAGAATCTGAGATCTGAGCCTAAATTTTGGTTTTGAATTCCTAACCTTGAATCTAAACCTACATTTCGAATCTGAAACTGGATTTATAACTTTAACTCTGAATGTTGGCTCTGATGTTTTTTTCTTGACGATTACTTGATAAATAACGGAGGAAACTGCTTTTGCGTTTTTCAACAATGGTTTTTTTCCGGATATTGAAAATAGAACTTTTAATTACACCTGATTTTTTTTAATTCTGGACCTGAAATATGAACCTGGACCTAGATTCTTGTTCTGAATTCTGTGTCTGGATTCGGAATCTGAATTCTGTTCCTGGATATGGGATCTGAATTTTTTATTTGGATTTGGAACCTGGATTCGGATTTGAACTTTGAACCGAAGATTTGGATCTGAATTCTAGACCTGAATTTCTGAACTCGATCTGGATTCTGGATTTTAATTTCAAACCTGGAATCTTATCGTTCATCTGGATTGAGGATCAGAGGATCTGAATTCTGAACCTGGATTCTAGACTAAGGTTCGGATCTGTATTCAGGACCTGAATTTTTAACGTAAAACGCTCATCTGGATTCTGGATTACCAACTGGTTTCGCTATAATTTGCGCGGGCTAGGATGAATGAAACGTATAAAATTGTCACCTTTAATTCCTACCCTTTGATGCTCATTGATACCAATCATTGTAGAGAGCTGTAATTTTGAATTAATTGGGGTTATCTCACACTACTGTAAATTTTACCATAAACTGTTGATCGTATATTCGATGGAATATAGTAAAAACTAAAGATCTGAACCTAAATTCTGCCTTCAAATTCTGAACTTGGAATTTAAACCTGCATTTCCGAACGTGGACCTGGATTCTGTATCTGACATCTGAACTTGCATTCTGAATTTGAGTTCTGAACTCGAGTTCTGAGCTAGACTTGAATTTCGGACATGGCTTCGGGAATTGGATTCGGAACCTGATTTTGCTAATTACTGGATCTGAAACTTAAACCTAGATCTGGATGTTGGCTCTAGACTATGGACCCTAATTTTGAACTTAAATACTGGATCTCGATCGGTATTTGGAATTTGAATTCGGGCCTGAATTCAGGACTTGGATTTTGAACCGGGATACATGAACATGAACTATGGACCTGGTTTGTGGACCATGATTGGGACCTAAATTCTGAACTTGGTTATGGGACTTGAATTTTAAACCGAGGATTTGGATCTGAATTTCGGAACTGGACTAGGGTTCTGGATTTGAATTCTGAATCTGGAATCCTATCATAGAACTGGTATGTGGATCTTTATTTGAAACCTGGATTTTGAACCATGATTTTAAATTCAAATTTCGGGTTCTGAACTCTGCATCTGAATTCTGAGCTGTTTTTTGAATCCTGGATTCGGATCTGGATTCTGCACCTGAGTTTCGAACCTGAACTCTGCATCTGGATTCTGGTTGTCGATCTGGGTTCTGGACATAAGCTTGAATCGACCGAATAAACGTTCTTATGATGCAGTAGCTAAAGTTTGCGCAGGCAAAAAATAATGAAACGTATCAAATTGTTACTTTAAGGTTTTTGTCTAGTTGATCTGAGCTAATTTTGAGTTAGTGATCTGATTCCTAGACTCTTCATCATTGATGACTATCAGGCAATCAGAAAACGGTTCAGACATTATGCATTAGGATTTCACTTAAAACTCAGGGTAATAATTTACCCATATTTTTACTCTTTAGACCAGGGGTTCCAAAAGTGGTCAATATAGACCCCTTGGGGTCGATATCCTTTTTGCGGGGGTCGACGTAAACGAAAACTGACTATGGGGGTCGACGAGGTCTAGAAATCGACCTCCTATTATTTGATATATGTTGTTATTTGAAATATTTACGCTAAAAAGTTGTGTTTATTTGACCATCCGCAGAAATTGGTAAGTATTTTACATCAATATTAAAAAAGCAAGAAATTGAATTTTCAAAGGAATCAAAGGAAGGGGTCTAAGTTAATTTTAGTAAAGGGGTCCATGACTCAAAATAGTTTGGGAACCCCTGCTTTAGACCTATGTTTGTCAAACAAGCGAACCGTTATAATCTCCGAAAGTCGTCGTACCTTTTCTAATCGTGTTCCGTCCTAAACGAGGAGCTTTGTGACTGATAAGGAATGCGTTATCAATCTTTGGCTACGGGCAGGTTCGTATCTGTATCTGTTTCGAAACTGTACTTCCTCGTCGAACCATAAAAGGGGTTCGACTGGTACGACTTGTACGTGGAAAGCATGTAATCGTCTGAACTGGTTTCATAACGCAGTGGTGGTTTCATAACCGCGGTAATTATCGGACGTGATCATATCTGTCGTTCATAGACACGATGCGGACGTTTTTTTCCCCCTTCGTCGCGGTGGGTGTCTCGAGCGATTAATATTGTTCCAGTTCACAGGAGTCGTCGGTTGTTGGAATAGGAAAATATATTCTTTGCTGCGAAACTTCCATATGAAAGTTTGAATCTAGTTGAAAGTTGAAACAGAAACTCCGGGATTTGAAAGATTAATTCGAATTTAAGCGGTTTAATTACTTCCCATTTCCTCTGCGTTCGGAAGTTAAATCGAAAATAATAAAGATCCTCTCCGTTCACTGCCTTAGGCTGCAGACCCATGGAATTGTATTCGTTTGTATCTAGAACGCCAAAATCGAATAATTACCACATTTTCGGCTTCATCGACGGAAGTGCCCAATCCAAAGTGTTCCCGTTTAGAGAACGGACTACAAACGCGAACCAGCCAAATCAAAGTTTCTTCCAACTTAATTGCCAAATCATCACAATCGGCTTTCGAATTTCAAATCCCGATTCGGGATAATTTCATTTTCACAGGTGCTAATAGTGCATGTGCGTCACTTTCGAAGCTGCAGAGTGGTGGTGGGCGGTGGGCGGCAGCGGTGGTGTTGGTGAAAAGTGGAAGCATGTTGGTGAATTAAGACAGGCAGCTGATTGATCGATTAGCCAGGGCTAATGACTTGGATCCCATTCGAAATGGGAGGGAAAAACACTAACAACTTTATCTATATTATGCATCACAGCTCAGAAATCTTTGCCATCGATAAGCACTGACAGCTGATGATAAGTTGAAGATTGTCTGGCGATGGCCGGAGATGGGCCCCGGGGCGAGCTTCGAGAGTTCAGATGAATAAAGATTAGAGATTTATGGTTATGTTTCGGCCGAAAATCCCGTTCACGCAGACGGAACCTAGCACGAAAGCCTGAGCTTGCTTATCGGCGCTTTGGGATGTAAATCAGGCCGTTAAATTCTTTTGAATAATTCTCTCTCGATGTATAATTATTTTGCGGGTCAGCGTTAGCTAAGTAGATTAATTTAATCAACCGACGCTGAATTTTATATTAGTTCCCATTGCTGTAATGCTTGCAATTAGACTAACTGGGCTAACTTAGAAATAATTAGCGGTTTATCTAGTGATCTTTATTCTAAAGCACTAGAATTAATAAATAAAAAGTCATTTACATAATCTCGCCGTTTTACTTGCCTTGTCAACTCTTTTCTTATATTTGCCCAGAAAGTGAGAAGAATTGTCAACTTTCAGAACCAAAACTCTATCAACAGTTCCAAATGTAATGTGTTTTTCGTTTTTCTTCGCTACCATTATTCTAAACAGCAAGTATTTGATCAAAAGTCATATCAAATTCCGTTCAGAGAAAATTTTTGGCTTTGAAAAAAGGATATAGCACTTTTTTCGAAGATTCCTGATTTAACTCACAGAAACTCTCCGTAAAATTCAAATTAGAGAGCCTACTTACTATGAACTTTTGACCGAATCCACGATTTGCATAGGTGAGTATGCATAGAACATCGACTTGTTGTCTTGACAATTTATGATTCTGGACCTGAGTTTTTTTTATCTTAACTCTGGACCTGGATTCAGAATCTGAATTCAGGGCTTGGATACTGATTCTGAATTCTAAGTCTGAGTTCTGGATCTGGGCAAGGGTTTTAAACTTAAATATTGGATACTGCACGGAAAACCCTTCAATCTAAAAATTACGATATCGCGAATTTGGATTGTTGCAGTTATTGTTTTAACTAATAATTAGTTGATTCAACCAATTTGCTATTTGATTTGCACATATTGAAGTAGTTGAAAAATATGTTGTTTTTAATGCTATCTAATGTCAAAAACAGCACAAAGCAAAACAAAAATCAACCATTACTTTGGTTGAAATTTAAAAAATTCGTTTCTCAAACATTTTCATGCAAACGAAATTCGCTTATTATACGTTTGTAAAACTCGTGAAGAGTAACTTTTGAATGATAGTAAATTAATGTTTATCATAACACTAGTTGTCAGAATATTAATGTGA
Source organism: Malaya genurostris (assembly GCF_030247185.1). Taxonomy (NCBI): domain Eukaryota; kingdom Metazoa; phylum Arthropoda; class Insecta; order Diptera; family Culicidae; genus Malaya; species Malaya genurostris. The sequence goes on from NC_080571.1 coordinate 73,045,718, forward strand.
TGATAAATTATCTACATCTTAACTGCTCTGGTGTTACAAGAAGAAACGATTGATATAAAGTAGTGCTATGCACAGAACTGATAGCCGTTAGAGATATTGCAATTAACAACACGTGGTTAACCAAAACTAGAACCCAATGAATTGTATGCGTTTGGATTTTGGTCTTAAAATCAACTTGATTCTTCATCGTGAAATGCATGTTAATGAATGAGCATCATGTTATCTTCAAGTTATGTACAAAAATTGTACACGGAAAGACCGAAATCAGAATTTTGGCGAAAAAATTAGTTGATTTTCTGATTTTAGTTAGTTATTTTTTGAGACAGCTAAAAAAATCTTACTTTTGCTAATTTAGATTTTTAATTCTCATTCCCTTTGTAATTATAAAATATTTGTTGAAAAGGCTATTTTTTTAGTTGAATTCACCAATTAAACGTGCTGTCATTTCTTAGCTAAGGCACACTTCATTTCCATTCAACTAATTTTTTAGTTGAATTAGAGAAATAAAACGTTGTTTACAACTAAAATAAATGGTTCAATTGGTTTCTTTTGCTGCAATTTGCTGCTATATGGCGCTCTGTCACCGAAAAAACGTTAATACCGAAATGACTACTAGCCACTAGATGGCACACTACTACCGAAAAGAATTTTTCAGTCGCGGTTGTCTTTTCTATATTGGCAGGTATAAATACGATGTTGTATTGAAGAAAAAGACATAAACGAAACGTAAACTACTTTTTGAAAATTTTCCTTCTAAATCGCGGTTTTCGCGAAATCGACTCTCTCACTGAAAACTTTGAGCACTCGGAAAACAAAAACCGAACACAAGTAGTACACCGGACGGCGTATCCTGGAAGTTTGGAAGATACAAAAACATCATTTGACATATACAATTAGAGTGCAACATTCGAAACTCACTTCACTGTTCCGCGTAAAAACATTATTACGCACAATGAATAAATACACTTTTCACTAATAGTTTACGTCATTTTTACAAATTGGTTTAGAAATTTATATATGGATATAGCGAAACACATGCGAAAAACATCTAAACAATTTGCAAGCAGTTTCAATAAGACTGTTCGTTTTAGCTTTTCAATGGATTGTTTTGCTTTGACACTTCTCATGAGTTTTTGGCTAATAAACTTGTTAAAAAAAAAACCATTTCATTTTTGTTTTCTTTGTGCTGTCCCTCAGTGTTGATGGTGATATATAAAAAGAAACAAATTTTCTGATTTTAATAACAAAATTAGTTGTCAATGAGAATTTCGTGTTGGATTGAAATATTGCTGGTTTATGTTCAGGGTATTCGCCAACTAAACACATTCTCTATAAATAAGAGTTTTTTTTCAGCAAAGTAAATTCTCAATTTTAACTAATTTTATATTTATTTTGTAAATTTTGTTCTTGAAATCAACTAATTCAAAAACAGTAATACGAATTAGGCGTAGAGCTAACTCAATTAATAATTCATTTAATATAAAGCAAGGGCTGAGAAAGGTTTTATCATACCGATAGATGGAAGGTAATATCTTAACATACCGAATTTTCATTTAAAAAATCAGAACGTATATCAATAAGGAATATTTTATTATCATTCAAAATCAATAATTTTGCTTAAGTTGAAATAACTAAACGTAATATCTAAAACAACTAAAACCGATTTGTTTTTCAACTCATATAACTGTTAAATTAAAGACAAGGTCGGTTGTTGTAACTAAAATCTATTGAAATTGAAAGGTGTGTGTCTTGACTAACTGACAGCTTCTTTTTTACAACCAAAATTTTTGTTATATCAATCATCGTTTCTGTTGATCGAAAAACAAAAATGACAGTTTAGGAAAAACAACAATCGATTAGTTGTACCAAATTTTAACCAATCAAATTCAGAAAAACAACTAATATTTTGGTTGTTTCACGATCGCGAGGGGTTCCGTGTGGGTTTGGATCTGAGTTTCTTATATGAATTTAATTCTGAACCTGGACTCTCAACATGGAATCGGGATCTAGTTTCCAGATCTGAATTCTAAGCCTGGATTCTGAACCAGAACTATAAACCTGAATTCTGAATCTTGGTTCTGGTCCTGGATTCTAAACCTATACTCTAACCTTAAGCTCTGAGCCTCAGGATCGGAATTCTGGATTTAAATTCTAAACCTGAAATCTGATCCAGAACCTGGACCTGGATTCGGAATCTGAGTTCTGAACCTGGATTTTGGACAAGAATTCTAATCTTGAATCCAGGTTTTTGTGCTGGATTCTGCACCATGGATTCTGGATCTGAATTCTTCTCCCAAATTTTGATCCTGAAATCTGAAACTGTCAGTTAAATTTGAATTATAGAGCGCAGTAGCGTTGAATTTCATCCGAATCCGTGACTTCCATAAACGAGAATGAAGCAAACAGTGTCGATTTGCTGTTTTAACAATATTTATGAGGCTGTATTGACATTTTATGACCAACCGAAGCGCCTTCCGGTTCCGAAAGCCTTGAAAGTACCGGTCGAAAACGACTCACAAACAGAGCTGCAAATTGTCAGTCATGTCAAATGACCTTGACAGACTGACTAAAATCATCGTCAACTGTAATCGGTACGATCAAAGTGTCTGTCAAATGAGATACTCGATAGTTCAATGACCAAGAAGAAGTATACTCAGTCAAAGACAGGTGACGCATTTTGTTCTCTCTCTCATTCTCCTATTCCCTATTGAAGTACAAAAATTCCATGAGAGTACTAACATAAACATAAATTGATAAAGTTCGTTGTTCTTTGTAAAAAGTTATTGGATTTCGGAGTTTATTGGTGTACATGAATTTAATTCAATGTTTATGCTGCTTGATTAATATTTAGTCACATCGTAATCAAGCAGTGACAGGAGAAATGAAGATAATATCAATCGCATCGGCAATCAATGAGCGTCCTGGTGAGTGTAATATCAAGAGAATTTAAGTTATGACAGATCAGCTCTCAGGCACTCAATATATGACGATTGGTAGAGCCTGGTTGGCAGCAGTCCAGTGACATAAACTTTCCAATCTTCGTCGTGCAAAGTTGCTCATTGATAATGACATTTAGCAGCTCTGCTCACAAACCGAATGAATTCAAATGTAAATTAAAGCTATAAAATCAAATGATACTTTGAATTGTGCCACAATATTGCTGTAAAACCGTTCCTGATGTGTGTTGAGATGAAATTAGGGGCATTGCATGCCCCTTTAACTACTAAGTTTGATGATACATAAGTATATGACGTTTTAAGGAAAACTGTCTCACTGTACTTTAGGGTGCCGAAAAACCATTTTGCTTCAAGTTTCTGTAAATGTTTTCTAAAAAGTCCGAGTTACCCGAGGAGCTGATCCAGTCAAGTGGTAGCTGTTCAAATCGGTTAGCACTTCCGTTAACTTACGTTTACGGATGTATGTTCCTTTTTATGTGGTCTGCGGTTCGGATACAAGGTACTCACGTAAATTTCTGATCATTTAGGATTTTCCTAAATGCAAAAACTGTACTGAGCAGGTTGTCCGTGCGAGAATTCGAACTGAAAGGCAACAAATGTTGTGAGTCCATGTAAACTCCCCTTACCTAAAATAATCTCAGTACTACTAGGACAGAAACGGGCTCGAATAATACGAATAAGAGCGAGAACAAACACTTTCATCAAGTAAACAATCAAATGCAACCGTAGCACAAAAAGCAACTTTGTCGGTTGCGTCACTTTATCGAGTATATCTCTGAAATCGGAATTACCCATCATAGTCTATTTTCATTTGATCTTTGAATACATTGTAGCTTCCAAACAAATCTAGGATTGTTCAAATCGGTTGAGCCATGTGTTTTATCGGTTACGTCACTTATACAATTATTTCACCGAAACGAATCATTTGAATTTGTTCTTTGACCATATAATAGTTTTCAAACAAGCCTTAGTTAGTCTAGCCAAACTGACTGTCTTGTCGCTTACGTCACTTATATAGTTATATATCTATAACCTGACGTGTTCTCCACAATTGATTTGAGTGTGATCTTTGACCACACTGTGAAACTTCATAATGCGTCCTAGTTTGCTCAAATAGGTTCTGACATCTCTGAGTAAAGCGTGTGGACAGAAAAAATTACAGTACATCTTTTAAACGGCACTATCTCCGGAACTACAAGTGTTCCCCCTGAGCCATTTTACTTTATTGAATGAACTAATTGTGACTTTCAAACGAGCTAAAGTTTTCGAAATCAGTTCAGGCATTTCCGAGAAAATTAGGTGTACAAAACCATATGAGATTTGTCGGTTACGTCACTTGTTCGATTATATTTCCGGAACCGGAAGTGTTCGCCTAGAACCTTTCGAACTTGATCAGTGGCCTGATAATGGTTTTCAAACGAGCCGGCTTAGTTATTAGCCAGAAAATTGAGCGTTTAGAAAAAGAGTATTTGGTCGGTTACGTCACTTATACTTAGATTTCTGCCATAGAGGTTTTAACCTTAAGGTCATTTGTCTTTTTGTTCCAGAAAAGCTTTCTCCTGACCCTATGTGCGGGGTTGGGAATTGATTTAAAAAGAGTTCCACTATCCGTTCTCAGAAATGTAATTTCCTTCGGTGCTATTATCCTATTGACACTAGTGATGGGCAGAACCGTTCATTTAAAAAAACCGTTCAACCACTGTAGCACTTCTCCTATGTAGTGATTGAATGCCAAACAGGTCACAACTTGACAGGACCATTGTAAGGATTAATGTAGTGATGGGCAAAACCGTTCATTTTGAAAGAACCGTTCAGAACTAAACAGTTAAATCAAAAGAACTAGTTCTTTCGTTCTTTCGCTAGTTCTTTTGATTTAACTGTTTAGTTCTGAACGGTTCTTTCAAAATGAACGGTTTTGCTCATCACTACATTAATCCTTACAATGGTCCTGTCAAGTTGTGACCTGTTTGGCATTCAATCACTACATAGGAGAAGTGCTACAGTGGCTGAACGGTTTTTTTAAATGAACGGTTCTGCCCATCACTAATTGACACTGTGAATCTTTCCTGGTCGGGATTCGAACATACCGCCAACTCGGTCGATCACATGCTTCATCTACTACTCACGAGGAGGCATGAGATAGGAGCTTGTGTGCAAATTCGATAAAAACGACACACACCTATTTACTCACCGATTATGGAATCTACTTCAAATTCTCATGAAACGAAAAACTACTAATAAGCTATGACTAACAAATTTTGATTAATTCAATTTTGTCTCGCATCCCCAATGTTCGCAATTTCCTTTTCACTCCTTCTATCGATTATCTTCTACTTCAGATCTGTATTAATAGTTTTGGGATGTTTGCGAAAAACCTTCTTCATAATCGCAAAGCATTTTTCAATTGCACTTAATTCCGATGAATTTGATGAGTTCATATATTGACTTCTTTGGCTGGGTACCCCTCCAACACATTTCGAGTGTAGTGGCAGGATGCTAGATCAGATCAAAACAGAGTTGATCTTGCGTGATTCCTTATGAATGGCAAGAGACGATTCTTGAGGCACTCTTCGGTGTAAATTGCTCCGTTGATTGCTCTGGAAGTGATGAAGAGGGTGATTACTTTACCACATCCGCGGATTGCCTGCTTGACAGAAACTTCTTTGCAAATTTCGAAAATTTTTGCTTTCCGATATCTTTAGTCCTAGTAAGGGAATATATACACCACTCTTCGGAAGTTAATGGAAGTCAGCCTTTTTGCCATTTGTTAACTTGTTACCCTGAACGGTGTATGATTTTCGACTGACAGCTTGTACTTTTTAGCGGCAAGGGTGCATTTTACAGTCTATTGTACAACTTTTACGACCACGCCCTTTCTTTTTATGAGCACTCAGATGCTTTTTGAATGCTCCTGTCACACGAAGCACGGTTGTATACTGAGGTCTCTTTTACGTGAAAAAAATACCACGTATCTCCGGAGGTCCGCGTAAAAAAACCGTGTAACTTAGGAAACTCACGTAAAAAAAACCTGCGTGACTTCGGAAATCCGCGTAGAAAAATCGCAAAACTAAAGAAATTCGCGTTTATGTTAAATATCTTAGAAATGCGAGAAAAAATCGCCTTTGGGACCTTAACAAATTTTGAGATTTCCGAAATCGAATTTTTTGTTTAATGCCAAATGTATTACAAATGCATAGAACGTCCAGATCTGGTAGAGTTTTCTAAATGTTGGAGAAGTTGATGGCGTAACGTCGAGACCATTTTTATATTTTTATGAATTGTTTATTTGCTTGCTATATCTACAATTATTACATGTACATGAATAATTCTTAATTATATTTAAGGTTTTAAAAATTATCTAAAAAAATCGAAACCCTGATTTTTTTTAATTTAATTTTTTTTTGGTTAATTTTGAAATTGTTGAGAAAAAATCAAATTTTTTTCAGTGTATATTTTTTAGAGTGCCCTATTGTTTCCCTACAACTTCTTCCTGGACGCCATTTTTGTACGATGAACGATGTTTCCGAATTACAACGAGTCCCGTAAACTGTTTTAGCTGTAATTTTTTTCATTTTTCAAAAGGCACGAATGGGATAGCCATCAATCTGTAGGATTTAATAACAGCTTTAAAATTAAAATTATCAAAAAAAAAATTAAAACCATGCTTATTTTTATTTAACTTTTTCGGATGATTTTGTAATTATTGAGAAAAGAATTTAAAAAAAATGTTTTGTGTATATTTTTTTTAGAGTGCCCAATCGATTCCTTACAACTTCTTCCTGATCGCCATTTTTGTACCATCAACGGTTTCCGAGTTACAACGATTTGAAAAAGGCAATTTTTGTGAAATGCAAAAATACATACGCCCTTTTTTAAAAATCAGTCGGGAGTCTGATTGACCTCTCCATCGGTTCAAAACTTATGGTTTGCCATACTGAAGCCATGTGCAAAGTTTCATCCAAATCGGAGAAGGTCGATTCTGATTTTGTCACTTTTTCGTCTACTCATTCCTGGAATTGCTCTGGTGCTTCTTGAGGTATTCTTCGTCATAAAATTTTGCCGATGACGGTGCGAATCATTATGTTCGGCTTGCTGAATTTACCGCAACCACAGAGCGCTTGCCATACCAAGTGCTTCTTGGCAATTTCTTTTTCGGAATATTCAAGCGGAATTTGATGGCGAATAATTCCAGACCGGGAATCTGCTTGACGTCCATAACTATGCATTCCGGCAGCATTGATTACTTGGGGTACAGCTTTCTGATGCGGATTATGATCACCATATTATGTTTATCGGTTCGGTTAGGTGCCTTCGTTACCGTGAAAAACATGAAGTTCAACCTGTTTCATTGTCTGCTGGACGACCCAAACGGAAGAATTGATCTTTTTGGCCAGGTTTCGAATCGAAAGGTTTAGATTCAGCTTGAAGGAATCTGTTTCCTCTTTTGCGTTCACGGAATAGAACTTCAACGCTTTTTTTCCGCTGCCAACTGGGTCATCTGGGTCTTTTTGACCGATTTTCCTTTAATTCCGAACTATTTTGCGATTTACCTGTGACATTGTCCTGGATTTTCTACGACATACTTGAAAGCCATCTTTATAACGGCTTGACAAATTGTGACGAATTTTTGCACATGTAAACTGTACACAGAAACTGTTGTGCTCTGACAAGTCGGTGATGAAGTGTAACGAAAATAAATATTACACTCTAAACTAGTTTAATTCAAAATTTCATTAATTTTAACCCATGTTATAAAAAGATACAGATGAGAAAGTATTGCACTTTTTTTCTAGCACAGTCTTCATGATTGCCATACAGGCAGGATAAAGGAGCTTGTTAGCACTTCATAGTAGGAAATACTTGACATTTTACGTTTAAATAAACCTTCAGCACAAAAGATACACTGTTTAGTTAGTCTGGTAACGAAAAACCACCTGCTGTTATTGATATCAAATTAATGTTATCGCACAGAACTTTAATATTGTGTTGAATTTCTTTACTAATATTATCAGGTGAATAATCATCCAAACGTTGTCCTGTAACAATATGGAACCTCCACAACCATCCCCCCATGGGTCGTTAGCATACATATCTGTTATCTGTTGACAAAGTCTGTATGTACCAACCCAGTTAGATAATTTGTTGGAACTGATACCGTTGAACATTTCATTGCGGCGATGATGTGGGAACTGATGGGAAGGGGGGCAAGGGGGCAAGCTTGCTAACTAATTATGCGGAACTTCGTTCACATTGTGCGGTTATTTTCGACGCCAAGCTGTCTAATGGAACCCCGAGGGTCGTCCGTTTCGATGTTTTGTTGTTCATATGGTAAACGATTAATTCGCAGGTCAGAAAAATCTATTCACTATGACCTCCAGCTAAACGAGCTTAGAAGCTGCTTGATTGGAAGCGTCTCTCCGTCGGATGCGACATCCCGCTTCCATCATCAAAGAGAATTTTTCAACGGAGAAATTTTCCGCTCACTGCGTACGCTGGCTATCAAAGACGCGAATTGTTTACAACTCTCATCTTGCGACTGAGTGACAGGCCGCCGCCGCCGCCGCTGCTGCTGCTGCTTCACTGATTGATGTGTTTAATTACTCTTTAATTAATGAAATCCAGCCCGAGTCGAACGAATCGTTTTTGTTTTGAAAGAGTTTTTAGAGCGTCATTGAAATGCCTTCAAACAGTGGTTATTTTGTTTGATGCTATCAGTTTAATATGAAACATATTTGCCTTTCCGGAGGCAAATCTAGTTATAGTCATGCTAATCATCGCAGGAATGTGATGTTAACATTTTTGTTCCTAGTTCTAATCAGTTCATACTCTCTTTCGAATCGGTAAAGTCTGACCGAACGACCACTTGTTATGGAGTCCTTTTAACGGTGGCCACAATGACGGCAGTTAATTTTCACTACCGAAAAAACCTTGGCTTCAAGCATAAAACGTCAAGCGCCCGTATCGCGCGGTATTTGCACACTCGAACCTTCACTTTTCAAACGACTGTACAATCTGTTATTGTCTCGATTTTTTTTCATATCGCCTAACAACACGGCAGTCGAAAACCGGCAGCCAACAAAAGCTGGGAGAGTCTTTGGAGCTGCTTTCCGGACTCCTGCTCGCTAACATAAATCTGATTCCGCTCCTTAGCCGCTTCTAAGCCCGGGGTTTTATGTCACGTAATTTATGCTCCCGGAGGGTGCTTAAAACTGACTCCGGCATAAATTAGTGCGGTAATAAGTGTCGACCGGGTGTGATTCTCCAACTTCGGATCAGTCCGCTCAGTTTGTCGAAGGAGTGGGAAATTTATTGGGTGTTCCCTTGAGAATGCGCTAAATGATCGGCTTTCGGTGTGATAGCTGTGCGAATTGTATGGCGCTATCGAATGCATGTATGGAGCTTGTTTGATGTTAAGAACTTACTCGTTGAGATGAAAACTGTATATGTTATTTTATGACGGGATACTGGGTACATGATTTGATGAGATATATTTGTAGTTGCTACAGGAAGACTTTAAACTGTTGAAATTCTGTATGAATTGTGGTTGATTACGACAGTTGGAGAAAGAAGCTTATTCTAAATTAATAACAATAAGTTAGCATTTTTATTCTCCCTTCCTAAAACGTTTCTGTTGGGTGGCTTAATAGGGACCTTATTCCTCAAGTCAATGTTTTAATGTAAATTATTATGTTAGGTCTAGAAGATAATTACCAACGTTTCACAAAAACGGATTTCACATCTAATAGATTTCATAGATACTTTAGTGCAAAGATGGAAATTTGTCAACAGCATTGTGTGAATTTAATTTAATGTGAAAATTTTAATCGATTTTCAGTATTTTTGTGTAAAATCATGGCAACGTTGGGTTCAGAAACACAAATTAAACGAGTATGGGTTTGGTTCGGGTTCAAAAACTTACATTTAGAGCCAATCGGCTTTCCAGTACATCGAAAGCTCCATTTACGAACTAAACGGGAACTCGTAAATCGAGTTGATTCGTAAAAAAATAAAATGAAAAATTGAGATTTACTTCGTTAGAAAACTATTGTGTAATGAATGTAAAAACCCGCAGTTTAATGGATATTTTTGGAACAGAAGAGTAGGTGTCAGAAAATGATGTTTGAGACCGTTTCATTCAAATTCAAAATGGCAACTTCCGGTTTATTGAAATTACCAGGAAATCCTTACAATATGGGTATTTTCGGAACGGGTTTTATGAGTAGACGTTGAAATGTGATGTTTGAGGTGGTCCTGAAATCCAACGTGGCGACTTCCGGTTTATCGATATTACTTTCAAGGAATATTGATGGATCGTAAACCGTCATCTTGATTTATGAATATACCTAGAACATCACTTTCCGGCGCCTACGCATCAACTGCGATCCTAAAATATCCATATTGTAACGGTTTTTCAAGAAACTTTATTTTCCGGGGTTAGCCAAATTTTGTGCTAGGGCACATAACCGTTTTTATTATTTTTACGTTTCGTCTTTGACTCATCAGTGCAGAGCAGTTCAAATTGAACTGCTTAGTGCTAAACTCGGCAGTTCAATTTGAACCGCTAAGCAGACGTAAAGTTGATGATGATGATGGTCCCACCTCATACCCCTACAAAGGTGTGAGCAGAACGAGTTATCTAAATGATAATTAATATTTTGCACATATCTTAACCAGTAAACAAAACAAAACGATCTGATTAATCTAGCAGGTATTGATTCTTCTTCAAAAGAACGACTGACCACAAAATAACATTCAAATATTTCGGATTTACTATCCAGGGTTAATCAAGAAAATTTCCAACCCGGGAAGATCCTTGATCACATCAGGAATCGAACCCGATATCTTTACCAGTATCAGACAGTAATTCACCTGGCCCTTCGGGCCGGACCAGTTCATCGCTACACACATCAGCTACGATGGAGTAACGAGACTGCGGATGAGCAGAGCCAAGCCCAATTCCATCAACAACTGGCGATCCCAATTAATCTCCCGAATCAATTCCTTAAATTATTAATCAAACCTTGCGATCAAGGTCAAGAGCAAACTGAATGCTAAGGCTCTTCGGCCAGTCCTATTCGCTTTTCAAATAGTCACTACCTGCTTCGCGCGCGAGGCTCAAACGTTTGTAGACTGCTCATTATTTTTAACTCTCAAACAAACTAAAAATCCATCATCATCATACCGAACATAGTAACTTAATTCGTCTCACAATAATATATAAAAAGAAAAAGAAAATACAATCTTCGTAATACGTAAAAAAAAATAAAAAATCTAAAAAATTTGAACTAACTAACTAAATATTTGCTTACAAAGCGGACTTTATGTGTGAAATACATAACCTTTTGAACTCCACCAATGTCGCCGCGCGTTTGATTTCTCTTGGCATCGAATTGAAAAAACCTATTCCCTTGTACAACAATGAGTTTTGCGATCTGGCTAACAGAAAGCTTGGTGTTCTAGCATCAGATGCGTTTCTAGTATTGTACCTATGCAAATCAGTTCCTCTTTCAATTCGATCACACAAATATCGAGGCAGCATGTCGTTTAATATCTTGAAAATAAATACCATGGTTAAGTAGTAAATTCTCTGTTTCACTGAAAGCCATTGTAATGCGTTCAGTAGAAAACCTGACGAGGTATATCTACTACATTTTAGAATTAATCGCATGATTTTGTTTTGCAGTCGCTGTAATCTCAAGATTTGTGTGTTATTAGCAAGAAACAGAATGGATGGGCAAAAGTCAATGTGTGGTGAAATGACTGTTTTATACAAAAGAATCTTACTATGGGTCGTCAAGTCATTTTTCAAACGACATAATACACCATACTTTTTGGCAATCTTCTTGATGACGTTATTGATATGAGATTTGAATGTTAACTTTTCATCAATTATGACTCCAAGATACTTCATTTCTCTAACGCGATCAATAGTTTCACCATCAATTTCCACATTGGCGTCATGACCGGTGCTAACAGAAGAAATAACCATATATTTAGTTTTCGCGACGTTTAGTTTCAGTTGCTTAAATTTTAACCATCGAACCAGCGAACTTAGATCCTCGTTTAAATGTGCAACAGCTTCATTGAAATCTTTAGCCGTAATGAACAGAACAGTATCATCAGCAAACAAATTTATATCACAGAAACGTAAAACTCGCTTCATATCATTAATATACATAATAAATAGAATAGGACCTAACACACTTCCCTGAGGCACACCAAGTGAATTACCGAGGGAACTAGACACTACATCGTTAAAAACAGTCTTTTGAGATCTACCACATAAATAGTTTTCAAACCATTCATGTGCCATTCCCCCGATGCCAAAACGCCGCAATGTCTGCAACAATAAAGGTCTTGAAATTGTTTCATAGGCTCTCTTCAGATCCAAGAACACCGCAAAAATACTCTCTTTGGCTTCGATTTTCTCCTTCCATTTTGCCAATACTAGGTTCAAAGCGGTTTCACAAGAGTGACCCTTACGATGTCCCGATTGTTCCGGTATTAGCAAACTGTTAGAGTTCAAATAGTTAATCAGTTGATCTTTAACAACAAGTTCCAGAATTTTTTCCAGTGTGTGCAGCATGTTAATGGGACGGTACTCCTCGGCTTTATCCGTTCCAGTAACCTTGGGGATAGGAACCACCAGAGATTCTTTCCACACTTTTGGTACGTGCCCCGTGTACAACGATTCATTTACCAAATCCAGTAGATCGTGTCCGATAACATGAAAGCAATCCTGTATCACTTTTGAGTTTACATTGTCAATACCAGTCGATTTTCCCAAATTGAAACAAATATTTTTCAATTGTTCAAAAGTGATTGGTTGAAATTCATCAAGTCTACAATAGTTATTCATCGGCTGTGTTATTTCAACAGGTTCACCAACCAATTCAATACTTTGATTGATCTGCTGAACACTATTTATGAAATAACTGTTGAACTTTTCAGATACAATTTGTTCTGTGTGCTCTTCTATACCGTTAAAAGTTATGGTTTTCGATGCACTATGTGTAGGCTTGATCAACTGTTTGAGATTTTTCATAACTCTCTGCTGTTTTGTTGATTTTGATTGATCTTCCTCTGTATGTATTCACATCTAGTCTTCTTCAGGGCCCGTGAATAAATATTTCGTGCTTGTGTATATCTACTCCAGTGACTATCATTGTTAGTTCTACAGAATCTCTTGTACTGCTTATCCCTCTCCCGTTTTAACCGTAAGAGGTCTATTGAGTACCAACTACTCTACTAAGTTTCTGCTACTTACAGAACACTTTTTGTTTTGCAACGAATTGCAATGTATTTTCTGACGTGCCGAACGAAAACGTGTTTTCGATTATTTCTGGCCGATGCAGGTTTGGTCATTTAGGGGTTGGCCAAATTTTGTGCTAGGGCACATAACCGTTTTTATTATTTTTACGTTTCGATCTTTGAGTTCAATTTGAACTGCTCTGCACTGATGAGTCAAAGACGAAACGTAAAAATAATATCATTTTCCGGCTACTACTCATCAAATCCATTTTAGCTCGGGTAAGATTCGGGTTTGAAGATAAGTTTTGGCTAGTTCGAGTCGGATACGGGTTAAGATTTGAATTTTTTCTCGAGTACGGGTCGGGTTTGGGTTTTGGAAATAAATAATTATTTTTACTTTTTCGTCTTTGACTCATCAGTGCAGAGCTGTTCAAATTGAACTGCTTTGTGCTAAACTCGGCAGTTCAATTTGAACCGCTAAGCAGACGTAAAGTTTCTGCTACTTACAGAATACTTTTTGTTTTGTAACGGAGTGCAATGTCTTTTCTGACGTGCCGAACGAAAACGTGTTTTCGACTATTTCTGGCCGATACAGGTTTGGTCAAATTTTTGAATAAAAATACTGAAAAAAACTCGATTTTAAAACTAAGTTGATTTATAAAATCACTTTTTTGAATTTGATGAAATTTATTCTAAAGATAGGTACTTTCGAGGCAAAATAGTTTTTCTAATAAAACTTTCTCTTGTCCGGACTGATTTTGTCCTGTTTCTTTTTTGGAAAGATAATTTAACTGGAAGTTCTATTTATCCAACACTGTGAAGAAACTCAATTTAGGAGGAGATTCTTCAGAATACTCTATCGCTAGGTTGCAAAACGAAGGTATCAGTAGTGGATTAGAGAAAGTTTTAGTTTGAAAAACTTATTTTCCTTAGAAGTACTCATCTTGCAATGTATGGATGGCAGATAACATAATTACCTATCTTGGGATAAAACTTCATCAATATCAAAATCGCTCATTTTCTGCTGTTGAAACTTTTTGATTTCGATAACATAAAACATCGATAACATCTAAAAATAAAGCACTTCATGAATTTTATTAATAAAATCTTTAATATTCAATTGAAAACGATCCATAAACAAATTTTTAATGCCAACATATTCTATTGAGAAATGATAAAAAGGAATCGCCTCACTGCTCAGTGGATTAGGCGAGCTTTTTAAATTGTATTATTTGTTTGTTAAATGCCAGTTTGAATGTAGAAATACAAAATACACATTCAAATATCATTAATCTAGACGAATTTTGCGCCAACGCGAACAAATGTTATCAGCATCCTCTCAGATTTGTAGACTTTATCCAAAATAGTAATATCCCATACTTAGTTGTTTTTTTAATTATTCTAGACTGACTTAAAGAATTTAACTTTTTTAACCAATTTGTTTCAAATAGTTAAGGTCGAAAAATTACAAATCCTATAAAAAATCGTTGTAATAGACAATCTCACAAATCCAGTTAAATTTTCCAATAAAATTACTGAAAAAATTCTCATCGTGTCCTAGCCTAAAAAAAAAACGATAGATTATTATGTTCTCTACCAACCATTCGTACTTTGAAAGATGGATACTTTAGAGGAACAAAGTTTATCTAGTAAAAACTTTTTTTTGTCCAAACTGAAACTGAAACTGTAAAAAAAGCAAAGTCTTGGCATTACATTCGTCTTGTGGAATTTGGCCTTTTTATTTCAACAGACTTCGCAGCCCATTCTTAGTGTACAGAATCATTGCATGGCTAGCACTTCGATCCTACTGACACTAAGAATCCTTCCAGGTCGGGGCTCGAACATACGACAACTGGCTTGTAAGAGCAGCGTCCTATGCATTAAACCACCAACCCGGGCTGTGAAACTAAAACAGAAACTGTGCACCTAGCATAAATTTGGGGGTAGAAAAGTAAGCTAGCTAGCCGAAATCTGTTACACACTGATGAGTCAAAGACGAAACGTAAAATCAATATGGAAGTTTTTCAGCATTTTTTCGAAAATTTGACTGATTTTGTGAAAATCTTTACTTCTCAGCAGTGATGCCAGCCCTACGGATTTATCCGAAGATCTACGGATTTCTGTCTTTTCTATGGATCTACGGATAAATCATATGAAATCTACGGATTTAGCATTATTTTACCAGAAATCTCCTGATCTAGCATTATATCTCTTGACATAAAAGGAAAATAATTAAATATTGTTACATCGTCTGCATTTTTTTTGTTTGTCCAATTAAATCATGTAATCATGCATCTACACTTGAAACCAAATCTAGCGATTTGTCTCAAACGAAAAGTGGCATCACTGCTTCTGAGTAGGTGTTACTTGCGTCTCGCTGTAACAAGAAAGACCGTAGATGTTTTCCAAATTCGTAGTGACGTTTATTTGTTCAAAGTTTAGTCGCTGTAAATTCCTGCATGTACATATGAATAACTTAGAATTAATGCATGTTTAGTTTAAATTTTACAATTATTTCCTTACATTTTAGTGCATATACACGTCTTTCGCCCTTTCGAATCTTGTCGTAACTCGCAGCTTGTCGTAACCTGCCTGCTAAAAAAATCTCGATCAAATCCAACCGTATTACTGAACGTTCAGTCGCTCCGTACTATTAGGTTAATTTTTAGCACATTAGATTCTAAATGCATGCATGATTATTATTTTGCCAATTAGTTACTGATAGTAATGTTAATAATAATAGAAATAATAATACCTTCGATTACGGTTCAATTCAGTGAAACTAAGAGTATTATATATAAAGCTTAAATCACTTAATCCGAAAGAATTTCGCTTGAAATTTCACACGAGCACGCCTTGATCATTGTACAACCACTTTGTTCTTCTTTTTCGCCTACCAGTTTCTTTATTTCCAGTTTCGAACTCGCAGCATGACATTTGTATAATCGCTACGCCGGGTTGCCATTTATTCGCTGATATCGACGCCAACGGGTTTCGGTGACAGTAGGCTTTGTCATTTTAAAAATGGTTAAACAAGGTTAACCCTTTTCAAAAGACAATCTAGATCAATTTTGGAAAAAAACAAAGTATGCAATGTGATATTTTAGGACAAAATCTACATGTCTAGAAAACTTCATTCAAATTTGAGATTTAGCACGAGATTCGTCCATATTATATGTCTTTTCATACAAAACGAATGGGGTCCAACAATTCGTCAGACCGAGGGTAAGGTTTCAAAACCTAAAGTTTCCAAACAAAAACTAACTGTTTTGTAAAAAACTGCTTATTTTATAGTGTGTGAAGCAATGCCGCTTTTACATAGAGGCAGTGGGGGCAAGCGCCCCGGGCCCACGGTCTTAGGGGGCCAAGGACAGGACAAACCGAACAAAAAAAAAATACATGCAGTTAGCTAGGAGCACACAAAAAATCTATTTCAATCAAACGATTTTTAATTTAAGTCTTTGTTAAGACGTAGAGCCGTCTTGAGCTTGTTTTAAATTTGTTCAGTATCTAACGAACAAAATTGATTGGAAAATTGACATGCGAATGCAATTATGTAATGAAAACCGCTGAAATGTTATTGCAAAAACGGGACTCGAACCCGTTCAGCTCCACACTAGTTTTGCGTTTTTTCTATAAAAAAGCGATAGAACTGCCGGAAAACCCGTCTTTAGATCAAGACTCCGGAGATCCTTAGTATTATACACTATTCGACTCAGATCGACGAGATTTCAAAGATTTTTCTCACCGCTCAATTTTCTCCAGCCAGTTTGGACTCGTTTGAAAGCTACTATTGGACTATTGGTCAAGTTCAGCGATCAAATTGCTATCACTTCTGGTTCCGGATTGACATGAGTGACGTAAGCAACAAAATCCATTTCGGTTACCACTGAATTTTGTTTGTCTAAACGGATTTCAAAGATTAAAGAGTTATCGCTTCTGGTTCCAGAGACATAATGGTATTAGTGCCGTAACCGACAAAATGATTTTTTTTCGCAACGCTCAATTTTTCTGGAGATCGTGAAAACGATTTCAACAAGCTGTGGCTCGTTATAAAAGCTACTATAGAGTCATTGATCAAGTTCGAAGTTCAAATGGATGACTTCTGGCTCTGGAGATGTAATGGTTTAAGTGGCGAATCCGAAAAAGCGCACTTTTTTCTCACCGCTTATCTTTCTCGGAGATAGCCGAGCTGGTTTCAACAAGTTTAGGTACATTTGAAAGCTTCTATTGAATCATTGATCTAGTTCGAAGGCCAAATTGTTGCGACTTCTGGTACCGGGGATATAATGATGTATGTCTCATGAATTCATGAACCGATTTCAATAATTTTAGGAACGTTAAGAAGCTAATATTGTGAAGCTAATATATGTAATATTGCTCAACACTTGATTTAAGGAATGTTGCCGAAGATGTGACGTAACCACTGAATCATTCTTTTGTGAACAACCCGGATCAATTTATTTTTTTTATCAAAAGAGGCGAATTTACCTAACTGCCCGAAGATGTTTGAGTTGTTTTATTTTATTTCTGGAGCAGGAAAAAGCCCACTGGAGATAAGTTATTATCAATCTAACACTATGTCTCCAGTAGGCATAAAACCTCCTCATCTTTTGTACCAACAGATTACAGAATATCCAAATGATACATTTCATATTATTAACTATTATAACATATTGCATATCATTAACTATTATAACTACATAGCTAAGAACTTAGAACTAACGATAAACTTCTAAAGAGATAGTGATCGACGAAACAATTTCCTGATAGTATCACGAGTTAGATGAAAGTCGAACTGTCAATTCGTGACTGGAGAAGATCAGTAATGAAAACTGCCTTGAATACATTTCTGCGAACGGACAGTAGATCGAGATCTATGAACTTTCAGCGATCTTGGTAACTCGGAAGCACCATAATTTCTTCTCTATTCCAATGGAAATATGCTCAGCAATTTGTGATAAATTTTCCAGCAGTCTGAGATAACCACAAATGGGTCGAAATTGAAGTTTTTTTTTAATGTTTGGTATGAATTGAACGAATCGTCGTACAAACCGTATCGTGCAAAACCGACGCACAGAAATATGGATTTTTCAGAGCTTGAGTATTTTCAATTGACTAATTTGAGGGAGACATATTTGTGCATGTTGTTTAGGGCGGTCAAATTAGTCATTCAATTTATAATTAAAATGCTCCTACAATTAATTTATTTATTTGGGAGCAGGGAAAAGTCCGATCGAAATGAAATTTGGCAACCTCATCTTTTGTATCAACAGAAACTAATTCTATAACCCTATAACTAGAACTAATTCTTTAACTCTATAACTAGTTGATGACACCAAGCATTACAGAGCAGTAATAGTGCTCTTGATTAAAAGGTGAGAGAGAAGAAAAAGATTTTCAAGCCTATTGTTCATCCTTTGTTACTGAAATCTTTGGCATGAGCTGTGTACTGCTCAATCGGTTCATAGACGAGAGATGCGAATGTTGAGATTGAAACTTATTCTGGTCGACTGATCACCTATACATCTATGAAATCACTTAAAATCTTTTCAATAGTTAGATACATGGCAGTTCCAATAGAAATAACGAGTAGTAAGAATTGGCTATTCATAACAATACAATGCAACTTTATGAATTGACGAATCTGATCAGTTTTTATGAATCAAACAGCTACAATCGAGCAGATTCTAAAAAAAATGATTTATTGTTTATGACTTAAACATTGCTGTATGGTTTAGCTACTACAATTTACCAAATATGTTTCGACTCTTCCCGAAAGGTACCCCTGAAAATAAAAAAAAATACGTATATTTTTACGTTGGAAATTGAAAATATTGAGTTTCATTTGATTTTTTTACATGTTATAAAAAATGCAATTATTCGAAGTTTTTAGTAAGATTCGACATTTCTATTATCTTTTTTCACGTTTTTTTTTATAAAACAAGGTATAGAATTCCCTCAAACTAAAGAAAAAGTGTGGAAAAGTATGTCCGTTTTTTTCGTATTCACGTCATCCAGTTATGTTTCTGATGTTTTCCACCCGTCTTTTTTCCTAAAGAGTGCTCTAGAAAAAATTGAACCAAATCAATTAAGCACCCTTAAAATCAACAATAAAGCAGTTTAAAAACCTTTTCTATATTTGGAAAACCGAAAAAAAAACAATTTTAAAAAATCGCATCGTTAATGGTTTTTTTTGTCGTAAATACTAGAACCAAAAAATAGTTATAATTGAAAGATTAAATGAAACTTTTCATCAAAAAATTTTTGTTCCGAAAAAGTTTTTAGTTGTTTTAGCAGTAAATTTAAATGAACATGTTTTTGGTTGGACTGGCATCATGCCATTTGGCGAAAGCGGTGATGGGGTGGTACGAAGCCAACATTTTTGTTAGCGTACCAAAGGAGACGAACCCGTCAAACTAGCCAGAACTCCAGGTTCAGTCGGAAATTCTGAACGATTAAGAAGGGCAGATACCGGAAACCAGGGAAATTGAAGACGACAAAAATTCGAAGAAAAAATAGATGATAGTGTGTAAGTAAAATGGTGCAGGTGTTGCACAGAATTTAATGGATAGTTTCAAATTCCAAAGACCGGGCCTTTTCCCTAGGAGAGGACATTCTATAAACCAACTTTTCAAAAACATAGCTAATATGTGTTTATTCATTCCCTGAGAGTTTCAAAAATATCCGGCTGAAAATAAATTTTCGGCTATCATTTTTATTCGTTTCAAGGTCATATAAACTGTTTTTGAGCAACATGTGTTGCGATATAAATGAAGTACATCGTGTCTCAGAATTTTGAAAACCATTCCATTCTTCAACATTTTAGGTATGAAAATTCTTCAAAATGTAAGGTATGTTCATGTCGACTACGACCAAAAATATGAGTGCCGGGTCAAAATATAATAGAGGGGCCAAAATATTTCCGTTACCTTATACAGGGCAAAAATTTGTGAATTTTTTAGGTTACGCAAATCCTCATTTGGTACAATTAATAAGAACGTTACTTGAAAAAACTTCTGAATTTTTTTATGCTACTACTGAAATATGGGTAAAAAACGTACCATAGCATTTCACGCAGGTGCATAAAATTACTTGTTTCAGCACTTCAAAACAGAATGCATGAAACATGTGGTAAATCAACTGTAAAAATGTGCCATTTTTGACGGTCGAACATGTTGTTCTCAGATGAAGTATATTTCAGGACTAATAAAAGCCACTTTCGTGGACTCAAAATAAACAAATATGATGAACAATAAATGCCATTCTCTCGGATCCCCTTGCAAGTTTTGAGAACGAGATCCATGTCCAGTCAATGACAGAAACTGCCCAATAGTTCCAAATGTTCTTGGTTTCATTCACTCTTTCAGTCATTTTCGGTTTTCAGTGAAAACCGTATACCGTGCAGTATCGATCCTCAGCCGAAACTTTGAGAATGACAGAAAATGATTTTTACCTGTTGTTGCTCATATCTGTAGTACTTTTGGTTTCCAAAAAAAAATTTGGAGTGTAATATCTTTGATGTATATTTAAAACTCCATTTACAGTCAAATTTCACAGATTTTAAATACATTTTAGAAAGAATGACAGCTAAAATTTGGCTTACTTTTTTGCAAATGATATTTTAGTTTTGACTTGTCGTAACGAAACGAGTGATGTTGGCATTGATACTCTCTTTTGTTGAAGCGAAAGACGAAAATGCTTCCTCTCGCTTCGTGTGTTTTGAATGCGATCATTTACGAGTGAGACAGTAAAAAATCTGTTTTAATCCACCTAGTGGTGTAATGATGCCTTTCTCATATCAATCATACTATCATATATAATACTGTGGTATTCTTCAAAATTATTTTTTCGATTCTTAAAAGAATAACCGAAATCGGTTTGTTGGACCGTCTACTGATAAAAACTATCAATTGGAAAAAATTTGAGATCGATTTAGAAAATTTTTAAAAGGTTTTTCCCCATTTTATGTGATGGTATACAATTTTTAACACACTTTATCCTATATTTCCGGATCCTTTCATTTGAATCTAAGTTTGTGCAAATCGGTTCAGCCATCTCCGAGAAAAGCTAGTGCTAAAAAACGTTACATACACACATACGCACATACACATACACACACAGACATTTTGCGTACTCGACAAACTGAGTCGAATGATATATGACACTCGGCCCTCCGGGCCTCGGTTCAAAAGTTGGTTTTCAAAGTGATTGCATAACTTTTCTATATGAGAAAGGCAAAACGG